>NC_080721.1:11223549-11286049 GCF_019097595.1 Hemibagrus wyckioides | reverse complement strand
GCAAATTTTTATATTCCTTGTTTACTTACAAATGAACCGGGACAAGATTTAAAACATGATTAAAAACAGTGTATTAAACTTTAATAATAATAATAATAATAATAATAATAATAATAATAATAATAATAATAATAATAATGTGTTAGCTCGCTGAGAAATCACATTTGAGAAGCTGATTTCCGGAAAGCATGTTTTTGTTTGGATTCACTTCCTGTCAGTCATTTTACACACACTTCACTTTGTGGGCCTCTGAAAAAAAAGTAATATCTGGTCATTCAGATTTAAGAAAGGTTTGTTTGTTTGTTTTTTAATCTCATTAAAACATTTTATTACTTACACCAACCAGGCATAACGTTATGACCACCTGCCTAATATTGTGTTGGTCCCCCTTTTGCTGCCAAAACAGCCCTGACCCATCGAGGCATGAACTCCACTAGATCCCTGAAGGTGTGCTGTGGGATCTGGCACCAAGATGTTAGCAGCAGATGCTTTAAGTCCTGTAAATTGTGAGGTGGGGCCTTCATGGATCAGACTTGTTTGTTCAGCACATCCTACAGACGTTAGATTGGATTGAGATCTGGGGAATTTGGAGGCCAAGTCAACACCTCAAACTGGTTGTTGTGCTCATCAAACCATTCCTGAACCATTTTTGCTTTGTGCCACGCCACATTATCCTGCTGAAAGAGGCCACAGTCATCAGGGAATACCATTTCCAGGGTGTACATGGTCTGTAACAATGCTTACATAGGTGGTACGTGTCAAAGTAACATCCACATGGACGGCAGAACACAAGGTTTCCTAGCAGAACATTGACCAAAGCATGACTCTGCCTTCTAACCATAGTGCATCCTGGTGCCATGTGTTCCTCGGGTAAGTGACGCACACACACCCAGCCATCCATGTGAAGTAAAAGAAAATGTGATTCATCAGACCAGGAAACCTTCTTCCATTGCTCTGTGGTTCAGTTCTGATGTTCACATGCCCATTGTTAGTGCTTCTGGCGCTGCACACGGGTCAGGATGGGCACCCTGACTGGTCTGCGGCTATGCAGCCCCATATGCAACAAACTGTGATGCACTGTGTATTCTGACACCTTAATATCAGAACCAGCATTAACTTCTTCAGTAATTTGAGCAACAGTAGCTCGTCTGTTGGATCGGATCACACAGGTCATCCTTCACTCCCCACGTCCATTAATGAGCCTTGTCTCCAGGTCACCACTGTTCCTTCCTTGGACCACTTTTGATAGATACTGACCACTGCAGACTGGGAACACCACGCTGCAGTTTTGGAGACGCTCTGATCCAGTCGTCTAGCCATCACAATTTGTCTCTTCATCAAACTCGCTGAAATCCTTACACTTGTCCATTTTTCCTGCTTCTAACACATCAACTTTGAGGACAAAATGTTCACTTGCTGCCTAATATATCCCACCCACTAACAGGTGCCATGATGAGGAGATCATCAGTCTTATTCACTTCACCTGGTCATAATGTTATGCCTGATCGGTGTATTTTAAACAAGTTTCTGAGCATGATCAATTAACGTAACTCAATTGCATTAAGAAATCTCACAAGGACATTAGCACTGATGAAAACTATAACTATTATATTAAATGAAAGATATTAATATACATATGTGTGTGTGTGTGTGTTACAGAAGTACATATTTTTCTTTTAATAAACCGTAACATATGAGTACTTTTTAGTGGAAACATTGCAGACTGTACTAAATTTTATTGATCATCAGTATAACTTTACTCATCAGTATAACTCACATTTGCCTCCTCACAAATCTCAACACAGTCTATTTCGAGACAAATGATTCATATAGAAAACATCATATAACATCCACATATGATACAATCAGCAAGGTACAGGAGATGTTTCCCATACTGTCTGATATCCTGTCCTGCCTGATCCATCCTGATTCTCTATGTTTGCTTGGATCATTCCTTTACATCAGATTCACTCTCTGCTGCTGGGGAAGGCCCAGTTTGCCATGAGGTTGATGTGGACTGGTTCCACACAGACACTCTATGGAGGACAGTGGATCGTCTCATTTGAACAACTTAATTGTTACACTTCCTAAAAAGTCTCATTGATTCTACAGCAGATAACTTCACCTGGATATTATCGACCCTGCTGCTTTTACTGAAGATCTTTCTAACACACTCAGCACTGCTTGTCTCAGTGGTGTTAAAAGATTTCAGAGGAATTCAGACCTGGTTCCAAATGTGTATTTTGTTGGTGACAAGTACACAAACTAACAAGCAAAGATATATTTAAAAAATACATCACTTATTCTATGCATTTTATTTGAAAACCACTATCCTTGAACATATGAATATGGAAAAAGAAAATTGCACAAGAATTTATCAAATGTAATAATATAAAACATGCCTAACAACGAACGTTTGTTTTTATCCCAATAAGATTTCTCAGTTAAATTTCTTAATTTCTTCTTCTTCTTCTTCTTCTTCTTGTTATTATTATTATTATTATTATTATTATTATTATTATTATTATTATTATTATTATTATTATTATTAATCTGAGGTGTAGATTTTTTTTCTAGAGGTTTAGATCTTGTTGTTGTTGTTGTTCTTCTTCTTCTTCTTATTATTATTATTATTAGTAGTAGTAGTAGTAGTGGTAGTAGTATTGTTGTTATTATAATTTTTGTTGTTGTTGTTCTTCTTCTTCTTATTATTATTGTTCTTCTTCTTATTATTATTATTATTAGTAGTAGTAGTAGTAGTAGTAGCAGTATTGTTGTTGTTATTATTGTTGTTGTTGTTATTATTATTGTTGTTGTTGTTCTCCTTCTTCTTCTTATTATTATTATTATTAGTAGTAGTATTGTTGTTATTATAATTTTTGTTGTTGTTCTTCTTCTTATTATTATTATTGTTCTTCTTCTTATTATTATTAGTAGTAGTAATAGTACTGTTGTTGTTATTGTTGTTGTTGTTCTTATTATTATTATTGTTCTGCTTCTTCTTCTTATTATTATTATTAGTAGTAGCAGTATTGTTGTTGTTATTATTGTTGTTGTTGTTGTTATTATTATTATTGTTGTTGTTCTCCTTCTTCTTCTTCTTCTTATTATTATTAGTAGTAGTAGTAGTAGTATTGTTTTTATTATAATTTTTGTTGTTGTTCTTCTTCTTCTTATCATTATTATTATTAGTATTCTTCTTCTTCTTATTATTATTATTATTATTATTAGTAGTAGTAGTAGTAGTAGTAGTAGTAGTATTGTTGTTATTGTTGTTCTTATTATTATTATTGTTGTTCTTATTATTATTATTATTAGTAGTAGTAGTAGTAGTAGTAGTAGTATTGTTGTTGTTATTGTTGTTCTTATTATTATTATTGTTGTTCTTATCATTATTATTATTATTATTAGTAGTAGTAGTAGTAGTAGTAGTATTGTTGTTATTATTGTTGTTGTTGTTATTATTATTATTGTTGTTGTTGTTCTCCTTCTTCTTCTTCTTATTATTATTATTATTATTATTAGTAGTAGTAGTAGTATTGTTTTTATTATAATTTTTGTTGTTGTTCTTCTTCTTATCATTATTATTATTAGTATTCTTATCATTATTATTATTAGTATTCTTATCATTATTATTATTAGTATTCTTCTTCTTATTATTATTATTATTAGTAGTAGTAGTAGTATTGTTATTGTTATTGTTGTTCTTATTATTATTATTGTTCTTCTTCTTCTTATTATTATTATTATTATTATTATTATTATATGTTGTAAGTTTACAGCTGCTTTAAAGTTGAACAAAAAAGGAGAAAAACAATAGGGTTGTACCCCACTATTGATATATATTTTTTATTAATAAATATATTTATTTATTAATATATTTTTTTATTTATCTACTCATTTAACCCAGTTGTATTATTGCTGTTGAATTTAAATGTTAGTTCCTTAATTACCAGTTATTTTGTTATATAAACTTTTTTTTTTTAAAAAACTTTAAAAAATATATATATTTTTTTTTTTTTAATAAAGATACAAATATTTAGCTATTAATAAATATACATCATGTATTTATCTTTTTAAAATATATTTTTTTATTAATATTATACCGGTGGTCGCTCGCAGAGCGGTTGCTAGGCGGTTGCTAGGCGTTTCCGCGTCAGCCAATAGGATCGCGCAGGAAGTGAGCATGCGGAATAGAGGGAGGAGGAGGAGGAGAAGGAGGAGGAGGATGCTTTGGGATGCAGGAGGAATCAGAACGCAGACCGGAAGTGATGCTGAGGTCTCCGAGACCAGTTTGTAGCTCGTGAGCGCCGTCTGCTGGTGACTGTGAGAAGCACACGGATGTAGTGCAGGTAGACTGTAGCAGGAAAACTCTGACTTCTCCACAATAACAACATCCTGCTCTTTAAATACCTGGTATACCTGCATCTGATGTTAAAGGAGGTCTTTACAACATTCCCAATATCACCTTTATCCTGAATAAAATTAAATAGACATCACTCGGAATGAAGACTTCAGTAGAAGTCTTTAGATGTGTTCTGTATTTATTTATGAACATCTTCAAAACATTACATTTTATATATAAAAGTTTTAATCTGGGGTTTAGATCTTAATCTGAGATGAAGCCGACATTTAGATAATAATCTGAGGTTTAAATTCAGGCTGCGACTTAATCTCATCTCTCAATAATAAAATAATTGTCACTACAGTACATTAAATAACAATGTCAATAAAATATTTTAATCCGATATTTTTATCCTAATCTGCTTTATATCTAAATCTGGATCATAGATTTTACTCTGAGGTTTAGATTTAAATCTGACATGTAGATATGAATCTGTTTTGGTGGGGGTTTTTTTAGAGGTGTAGTTTTTAATCTGAAGATCAGATTTTTTTCTAGTGGTTTAGATCTTAATCTGAGGTCTAGATTTTAATCTGAAGATTAGATTTCTTTCTAGAGGGCTAGATCTCAATCTGAGGTACAGATTTTAATCTGAAGTTTGGATTTTAATCTGAAGTTTAGATTGTAATCTGAGGTGCAGATTTTAATCTGAAGTTTAGATTTTAATCTGAAGTTTAGATTTTAATCTGAGGTGCAGATTTTAATCTGAAGTTTAGATTTTAATCTGAAGATTAGATTTCTTTCTAGAGGTTTAGATCTTAATCTGAGGTATAGATTTTAATCTGAAATTTAGATTTTAATCTGAAGATTAGATTTCTTTCTAGAGGTTTAGATCTTAATCTGAGGTATAGATTTTAATCTGAAATTTAGATTTTAATCTGAAGATTAGATTTCTTTCTAGAGGTTTAGATCTTAATCTGAGGTATAGATTTTAATCTGAAATTTAGATTTTAATCTGAAGATTAGATTTCTTTCTAGAGGTTTAGATCTTAATCTGAGGTATAGATTTTAGTCTGAAATTTAGATTTTAATCTGAAGTTTGGATTTTAATCTGAAGATTAGATTTCTTTCTAGAGGTTTAGATCTTAATCTGAGGTATAGATTTTAATCTGAAATTTAGATTTTAATCTGAAGATTAGATTTCTTTCTAGAGGTTTAGATCTTAATCTGAGGTATAGATTTTAATCTGAAATTTAGATTTTAATCTGAAGATTAGATTTCTTTCTAGAGGTTTAGATCTTAATCTGAGGTATAGATTTTAGTCTGAAATTTAGATTTTAATCTGAAGTTTGGATTTTAATCTGAAGATTAGATTTCTTTCTAGAGGTTTAGATCTTAATCTGAGGTATAGATTTTAATCTGAAATTTAGATTTTAATCTGAAGATTAGATTTCTTTCTAGAGGTTTAGATCTTAATCTGAGGTATAGATTTTAGTCTGAAATTTAGATTTTAATCTGAAGTTTGGATTTTAATCTGAAGATTAGTTTTCTTTCTAGAGGTTTAGATCTTAATCTGAGGTATAGATTTCAACATTTTTCAGGGTTAAGTATCTTAAGATAGAAAGAATCTAAAGGATAGTTAAAGAATCTAAGGACAGTGTCCCGTCAAACACGACTCTCACACCGTAAGTGTATCAAAATGATTTTTTTTTTTTACTTAACTTTGGTGTACAGTCAACATACAGGAGCTGAACGTCCTTCAACAATAAAATAATTCTAATTACAACAATAACTGAAATAACAATATCGATAAAATAGTCCAGTTTTTCACACCAGGTAACATACCGATAAATACTTTTGTAAGAAACACGTGGAATGCTTTTAGATTCAGGTTGTTTTTTTTTTTTTTCTCCAGTTCACTGATTGTCATGTTACTGACCCATGATTTCATCATGTATTTTATAACTTCATTAAGCATCAGAGGCAAACAAGCGCTTTTTTCAGTTTGTCCTGATGAACAATGCCTAAAGGAAAGGTTCTATTCTCAGAGAAAGCTACAAACAGAACACCGAATATATCGTAGGAGTAGTGGGCGAGGTGACACAAGGTGTTAGAAATAAACCTACTTTCACGTCACGGCGACGGGGAGATGACGACCTTCGTTTGACCTCGAGGCGGAACGACGGCGTCGTCTAAAACCGTCGCCGCTTAACGGGTTTGGACCCAAAACGTTTGTTTCTGCGCTACAGTAATTAGCAAGCTATGCGGTAGCAAAACTAAACTCTATTTCTATTTTATAACAGATGCTTCAAATCACTATGTTAATTCACCAACAGCTCGTGTAGTAAATGTTATGTACAAGTTCAAGCAGAGCCGAATGGACGGCCGGGGGATGGGCAGGCGAGATAGGGGTCTGTTAATGGCGGGAAAGTGGGCGGGGGTCGGGGTTTTGACAGAGGAGCGATCGATTTTCTGCGATCTGATCTGAAGTCCAGGTTAAAATTCAGCTTTGAATCCAACCAGCAGACTGAAGTCTCGTATGAAATAATGCTGAAAGAAAAAGGCAGAATAATCGTAACTAGCGCCGGTGTGTTTAAGCTCACAGAGGCTCGGAGTTCTCTGTGTGACCTGAGCCTGCGTCATACACAACCCCGGACTCTGGTGTCCATCGTCAAACCTGAACGCTGCTAAAGAGAAGATACATTCCAGACGTAGTGAGGGTTTCACAGTCGCTGCAAATAAAAGCAGTAAAAAACACAATCACGATGGAATAAAATGACACGGTTTGTTAGACATGTGCCGATCGAAACGGCGCGATAAAGTGGACAAGATAACTGAGATTATGTGACATCGTCAGGGTTTATCATGTTAGAGACGACGGGTAAAATGTGCACATGTAGCACTTCTCGTCTTATCCGCACCGGATGTGTCTCATCGTACGCTCGTTTAGTCACTGTGAAATTTGCAGCTTGGGTAAAAACAAAGAAATTACCAAGTTCCTGAGCTAGCTAGGTAACCGCGAAGAAACTTCCTCTTCACGCCTAGCTAACTTTCTTAATGTAATAACTCAGGTTAACAGCTAGCGCGCTGGTAGTTCATAAACTAGCTTCAATAAAAACTCATTTTCAATAAAAAACATTTTTAAATAGCATTAACCAAAATGACCCAAAGAAACTAGGCGAACAAAACCACTTGACAAGCTAGCTAACGCGTTTTTCAGAAAGCAGCCTCAGTCATTCGCTAACAACGTTAACAATGCCAACAACTTTCCCTTACAACTTAAAACGAATGAAATCATAGAATTCCCAACTCGTAAATCCAAACTTCCAAGAAGGACTTAATGAAATATTAAAATAGTTTTTAACTGACAGCTGAGAGGGATGGATGTCGGTGGTCCACAAGGTATTCATTATTTCGCACGTTTCTAGAATCTGGGGCTACGTAGAGATGATAGATTCTTATCTAAAACATTTTATTAAAGAAATCTGAGGTGAATTTGTCCGAAATTCGTAAATTCTTCCAGCCTTCTGAAAAGGACAGAAGGATAATATAATATAATATAATATAATATAATATAATATAATATAATATAATATAATATAATATAATATAATATAATATTATATTATATTATATTATATTATATTATATTATATTATATTATATTATATTATATTATATTATATTATATTATATTATATTATATTATATTATATTATTATATAAGCGTCCACATTACCATTGAATTATCGGCACATGTCTAACTCACCAACCTAAATCCTCCAACATAAAAATAACACGAAACAGAAAGGCACAAATATCATAAATCCAAAAATAACAACAACAATAATAATAATAGTGGTCTGTGAATACATGCGATCTCGTCTTGCTGGTCCGCGTCTTCAGTGCATAAACGTTAACCACTTCCCTTATTACGAATGCATACAGTACACGTGAGCACATCCAATACTGTTTCACTCTTTTACTCAATACTCACTGTGATGTATTTACAATAGTCCTTTATTTATTTATTTATTTATTTATTTATTCCAAAGGATGAACATTCCTCCTCTTTATTCCCTTTCCTCATCCACCACATCTGATCCGGCTACTGAAGATCTACTGAAGAATCTGATGGGAGACGATGGACCCAGGAAACCTCAGTTCTGAACCTCAGGTAGGGTTCAGAAGATAGATCTGGAGATGGAGGATGTAAATCCAGGCTTTAATATAAGAGTGACTGGATTTAAAAAAAAAACAAAAACAAATAAAAAATGTATTATTATTATCTATTATTAAAGAATAGACTTTTCTGGTATGATGGTTGGGATATATTATAACGTAATGATACATAACGATCAGAGCTCTGTTGCTGCTGATGGTAACTCATCTGGACGTGGTTTGTTGAAAATATACAAATATTCAGATTATGGCTTCACATTATTTGGTGGGGATTCATATCACGTGTCGTGATGGTATTTTCTCCGCATTATCCTTGCAAGTAGGATGTTCCTGTAAACCGGTGCAGGCTCGTGGAGTGGAGTCAGGAAGCAAAATGCTGGAAATCTTTGTAACTAGATGAGTTATGATCCCTTTTCATTCAGTGAAACAGCATGAGGTGGAGTGAAGACTGCAAAATAATGTCCCTTTTTCTTCTTTTTTTTTGGCTTTAAAACATAAATCCGGGTCCGTGCTTGATTTAGGATGAGGTATTCTGAGGCTTTGGTGTACACCACATGGCAGATGATTTGCTCACAAAACACCATACTGCAGCACCACAAAAAATACCAACACCACCATTTTAAAGCTGAACAAAATGTTTCTTTGCTTCTTCTTTTTTTTTCTTTGTATGAAAATAAATGAGCTCGAAGGCTGCGCTCGTACGGATCGTCGGACACACTCGGGACGAGCACGGGAAGTGGAGTCGGCTTCCATACTCACGCAAACACACACACGCACACACACGCACAGAGGAACACGAAGCACGGAGATAGTGAGAGTTCGGGGGTTTCGAGGTCTGTCCTGTTTTCCGTCTAAAGTGAGTTCCTGAACAGTTTGGCCTCAAGGAGCCGGCTTCTGAGGAGCGCGCCCGGTTATCACGCACTTAACAAACCTGCAGAAGTCGTGTGTGTGTGAGTGTGTGTGTGTGTGTTTCTGTGTGAGTGTGTGTGAATTGATTATTCTGTATTTGTGAATATTATTCTGTATTATTATTACTATAATTCAGCCATGTGCAAATCTGGACCAGTGCATACTCTCATTAAAAAAAAAGAAAATACTAAACTGTACCATTCCCTCATGCCGTCATATATATATATATATATATATATATATATATATATATATATATATATATATATATATATATATATACAGCGATCAGGCATAACATCATGACCACAGGCCTAATATTGTGTTGGTCCCCCCTTTTGCTGACCCGTCCTGCACTGTGTATCCTGACCCCTTTCTATCAGAACCAGCATTAACTTCTCCAGCAATTTGAGCAACACTAGCTCGTCTGTTGGATCGGATCACACGGTCCAGCCTTCGCTCCCCACAAGCCTTGACTGCCCATGACCCTGTCTCCAGTTCACCACTGTTCCTTCCTTGGACCACTTTTGATAGATACTGACCACTGCAGACCGGGAACAACCCACAAGAGCTGCAGTTTTGGAGATGCTTGATCTACTCGTCTATCGCCCTTCATCAAACTCGCTCAAATCCTTACACTTGTCCATTTTTCCTGCTTCTAACACATCAACTTTGAGGACAAAATGTTGACTTGCTGCCTAATATATCCCACCCACTAACAGGTGCCAGGAAGAGGAGATCATCAGTCTTACTCACTTCACCTCTCACTGGTCATAATGTTATGGCTAATCGGTGTATATATTTTTTTTTACCTTTAGTGCAACAAAAAAGCTTTCATCAAGATAAGATGGGGGAGGGGCACAAGGCAGGGGATACCCTGGACGGGGTGCCAACCCAACACAGGGCACAATCTCACACACCCACAGACACACAGTGGACAATTTTAAAGATGCCAATCAGCCTATATTGGATGTCTTTGGACTGCAGTAGGAAACTAGAGAACCCAGAGGAAACCCCTGAAGCACCGCGAGAACATCCAAACTCAGAGCCCAACCCCTGGAGGTGTGAGGCAGACACCCTAACCACTAAACCACTGTCCATCTTTTAAAAAATACCAGGTAAAAGTTCGGCGACGAGGAAGGATACAGTTTAGCATCTTCTGATTTCGGAGAGTGTACGGGGCAGTAAAGCTATTTCCCTGAACTCAACCCTGTGAAAGCTAGGCACGTGCCGATATCACCTTCACGTATCACGATAACTGACTGACCGTTTATTGCAGTTTATGACGTTATCACAATTATCCATTCAAATGAAACGACTCTTTACAAAAAAATATAACTGAACGACAGAGTGCTGCCTAGTGAGTGGGACGGGTTTTACTTCACGTTTAAAGTGCCCGTAATGCGGCGGAGCTAGGCAGCCTCCTCCTGAGTGGAACACAGGGGTAGTCTTCTATAACAATACACAGTCCCGTGATACAGACTGACACTCGACACGTGCCTAGAGGAGACTTGCATTAATCAGAAGATAGGCAGTGCTAAATTAAATACATACATCTATTCTGCTAAAAAGTACATTCCATCCCTATGGAACAGCTCCATAGATTGCATTTGCATGAATCTAATGAGTGATAAACAGTAAGGCTACGTTACAGTACTGTCCTTAACACCCCCTTAGCGACTTGCCCTCCTACCCCTTCCCCTTTGACTGAATAGCGTTCCTCTTCTGTTCCTAGCTTCCTATAGGAGTTCTCTCTCTGTCTTTCTCTCTCTCTGTGAAAGAAACACTTTCTTTTCTAGCTACACTATATTGCCAAAAGTTTTGGGACGCCTGCCTTTACATGCACATGAATGTAATATGGAGTTACTCCGCCCTTTGCAGCTATAACAGCTTCAACTCTTCTGGGAAGGCTTTCCACAAGGTTTAGGAGTGTTTTTATGGGAATTTTTAACCATTCCTCTAGAAGTACGTTTGTGAGGTCAGGCACTGATGTTGGACGAGAAGGTCTGGCTCACAGTCTCCTCTCTAATTCATCCCAAAGGTGTTCTATGGGGTTGAGGTCAGGACTCAGTCAAGTTCCTCCACACCAAACTCACTCATCCATGTCTTTATGGACCTTGCTTTGGTCACTGGTGTGCAGTCATGTTGGTACAGGAAGGGGTCATCCCCAAACTGTTCCCACAAAGAGCATGAATTTGTCCAAAATGTCTTGGTATGAAGCTGAAGCATTAAGAGTTCCTTTCACTGGAACTAAGGGGCCGAGCCCAACCCCTGAAAAACAACACCTGAATTCAATGATTTGGAGGGGTGTCCCAAAACTTTTGGCAATATAGTATAGAACCTTTAGTGATTCTTCTCAAAGAAACCAGACTCAAGAATATGTTTTGTTTTTGGATTGAACCTGCACGTAGACGTCAGGAGAAGAACTGACGCAAAAGGTAAAAAGCTTAAAGCTAAACAGGTCGATGAACTCAAATTTGTTCAGACTGAAGCCAATTCAGGAAAATCTAAATTTATTACCTCATTCAGCTAGCAAGGTTAGCAAGTTAGCTAACAGCATGCTAAGTGTCACGTCAGAATGCTAGCTATGTAGAAGAAAATCTTTACATTAAACTCGTTTGTAGCATCCTTTTAGTCGTAAGTAGCCTGTAATCATGTTGTTTGAGGTAAACGTTGGTAGTTCTGACAGATTGCCTTAAGCAAAATAGGATCATGTTCTCTGTGTTTACATTATGATTCGCTCTAAACAACCTACTCTTGTCTCTGTTCACTTTAAAATTCTCTGTTTTGTGACACCATGTTGACGTTTCAGTAAAAGCTGTTTGTTGTTTGTGTAAGTAAAGTGTAATTTTAGCTACACACAGTATTTTTGTAGTAATTAAACAGCACATCTGAGGTAAATGTTGGTCTTCCTGATGAGATTGTACCGTTTTCTTTGCCATTTCACCTTTACGTAGTCTTTGTGATGCTATCTAGCTATATTGTTAGCCTTACAGTCCACAGCTCCTTATTGCCTAGCAACATCATCATGTGTTTAAAATGTTAAAAATACAGAATTACAAATAACCAATAGATTACTGATATATTTTTTGAGGGAAAGTCACCCAGGATGCGTTATAAACAGTACTGAAACAGAGACTTAAACCATGCTTGTTCAGTGTGTGTGTGTGTGTGTGTGTGGTGTGTGTGTGTGTGTGTGTGTGTGTGTGTGTGTGGTTATCTCTCCCTGCTCTCAGTTAGAAGGTCCAGGGTCTGCCAGAGGCATGGTGTGTAGCACCTCGTCCAGCAGCTGCAGGGCGCGGTGGAGATGCACCTCCACCCAGCAGGGTGTGTGTGTGATGCTGTGGCGTGGGTAATCGGGTCCCCAGCCCTTCACGAAGCTCAGACGCAGGATACACAACCTGCGCAGGTCGTCCACGCCGATCCCTGCAGCTGCCGACAGACCTGCAGATCAGAGCAAATAAGATTCCTTAATTCAGAAAAGGTCAAGAACTCGACTGTCTGCTTCACACTCTCTTTTTCTCCGACACTGTGAGACTCAGAGTAGTGTATTATTAATGTCTGGACACTGTATGTGCTAGAACTCAGAAAGGGGCTGGGAAAATGGCAGATGCTGTAAATAAGAACAGCATAGGTATAAATTCCAAGCAAAACATTTATTTTATTATTTTATTATGTTTTATTACATTATTATTTTATTTATTTTTATTATATTTTATTTCATTTTATTATTAATATAGTTCATTTGTTTTTTATTTTATTTTGTTTTATTTTATTTATTTTTATTATTAGTTTAGTTATTTCGTTTTTTATTTTAATTTATTTGATTTGATTTGATTTGATTTGATTTGTCCGTCCTGTGCAGCCTCAGTATAAGGATATGAGTTTGAATCATAAGGGAAATTATTTCTGAATTAAGACTGCACTTCGCAAAAGTCCCCCTTATGTACTATATTGTATTATTTAAAAAAAAACAAACAATAAAATTATCGCCATAAAAATAACAATTACGACATATGTAATTACACAGTGACTAAGAAAAAACTTCATAACTGTATAAATATAAGGCATAAATACAATTCTACATTTTAAACGTTATTATTTTTATTCGGATTTTTTTTTATATTACTGTAAATCTAATTTTGCGTTAAAAGCGCTACACAAATAAAATCAAATTGAATTAAATTGAATTATTCCTGGAGATTTGAACACCCTTGGCATTTTCTCAACCTGCTTCAGACAGGAAGTTTTGTTTAAAAAGGAAAGCTTTTTCTTCTCTAAAACTCTAAACAGAAAATACTTGTGTGAGGAAACGCTGATTTCAGTAAAAACTACTTTTTAAAATATTAATTTTAATTTAGAAATAAATGCATAAACAAGTGTTAGGTTCACTATATACATTTTTCTTGCAAATCAAATTTCTTTAAGAATAAATTTTTTGCATGTTATATATTACATCCATGAGAAGTGTTTTGTTGAGCGTCCTGTGTCCACTCTGAGTGTTTGTACTCACTGATTGCAGGAGCGATGCCCCCGACGCTCCCTGGACCCGGAATGTTCCCTGCCACGGCGGCTGCCTGAGCCGCTGCCGCTGCCTGAGCCGTGGCCGCCTGCTGCTGCATCTGCCGATGGCACTGACGCAGATCGAACACCTACACGGTCATAAACAACACACCGTCACACAATCTGCTCTAGTCCTACAGAGCAGAAGGAGCCATGATACACTGTTCACTCAGTTCACCTTAACTCTGATCTAAAAAAATAGGTAGCCTGGCCCGTGATTAAAAATCAATCATGAAAAATCAATGGATAAAGCTCCTCCTGAGCTGCCTTCTTCCCTTCAATAAAAGCATCATCTTTTGTTATTATGCTTCACTTATTGTTAAAAGGAAACTGCCCCAAGCAAAGTGACTGCCTCTGATATTTATCTACTGAATCGTATAAGAATAAACAGCTATTGCTACAGGTATGCGTGTAATAAGAGCTGGTCACCTTGATGTAGGCTCCTGGGTAGATTTTGTGGACAGCGTCCCCCGGCGCTCGTCCTGCCTCTCTGTCCAGGTAGTAGCTCTGAACGAAAACAGCGTGATCACTCAGACATCGCATCCACACATCCCCCTCACCTCGACACTCCAGCTGCACGCCTTTACCGATGTGTAACCTGACAGAGGAGGGAAAAACAAACAAGTGTGAAATACTACACATGACGCAATATATTCCTGCTCCCAGTGAAGGAGGCGTGGCCTTTGTGTCAAACAGTCCCAGTGAAGGAGGCGTGGCCTCTGTGTCAATCAGTCCCAGTGAAGGAGGCGTGGACTCTGTGTCAATCAGTTCCAGTGAAGGAGGCGTGGCCTCTGTGTCAATCAGTCCCAGTGAAGGAGGCATGGCCTCTGTGTCAATCAGTTCCAGTGAAGGAGGTGTAGCCTCTGAGTCAATCAGTCCCAGTGAAGGAGGCGTGGCCTCTGTGTCAATCAGTCCCAGTGAAGAAGGCATGGCCTCTGAGTCAATCAGTTCCAGTGAAGAAGGCATGGCCTCTGAGTCAATCAGTTCCAGTGAAGGAGGTGTAGCCTCTGAGTCAATCAGTCCCAGTGAAGAAGGCATGGCCTCTGAGTCAATCAGTTCCAGTGAAGGAGGTGTAGCCTCTGAGTCAATCAGTCCCAGTGAAGGAGGCGTGGCCTCTGTGTCAATCAGTCCCAGTGAAGGAGGCATGGCCTCTGTGTCAATCAGTCCCAGTGAAGAAGGCGTGGGCTCTTTTGTCAAACAGTCACAGTGAAGGAGGCGTGGCCTTTGTGTCAATCAGTCCCACTGAAGGAGGCGTGGACTCTGCATTTATCAGTTTCAATAAAGGAGGTGTGGCCTTTGTGTCTATTGTCTAAATAAAGAAGGTATGGCCTCTGTTTCTGTCAGTCCCTGTAAAGGAGGTGTGGCCTCTGTGTCTATCATCTAAATAAAGATGGTGTGGCCTCTGTTTCTGTCAGTTCCAATGAAGGAGGTGTGGCCTCTATGTATATCAGTTTAATTAAAGAAGACGTGGCCTGTGTTCATCAGTCCCAGTGAAGGAGGTGTGGCCTCTGTGTCTATCATCTAAATAAAGAAGGCATGGCCTATCTGTTCATTAGTCCCAGTGAATTAGGTGTGGCCTCTGTGTCTATCATCTAAATAAAGAAGGTGTGGCCTCTGTTTCTGTCAGTTCCAATGAAGGAGGTGTGGCCTCTATGTATATCAGTTTAATTAAAGAAGACATGGCCTCTGTGTCTGTCAATCTCAGTGAAGGAGGCGCGGCCTCTGTCTATCAGCCTAAATAAAGAAGGCGTGGCCTCTGCGTCTATCAGTCTAAATAAAGTAGTTATGACCTCTGTGTTTGTCAGTCCACTCTCAGACACACACAGAAAGAAGGTGTGTGTGTGTGTATGTGTGTGTGTGTGTGTGAGAGATACAGACCTTGCCCTTTCACTGGCCTCAGTACGGTGAACATTACTGAGCTGCCCGAGGCAGAAACGATCTCCTCCAGATGGATCCACATAGCCATCCACCGTCACCACAGGGCAACTGGACAACACCTTAAACATCTCACCAACCTGAACGTCCATCTCAAAATACGAGATAGAGCACCAGAACTCCGGCCCTGAGAAGCCAGACGTATACCATTCAGAGACAGAGAGATAAAGGAAGAATATCCATGTGTGTAATTCTAGATTAAATATATAGCATAATACTGGTGTACAAAACGTACCTGGATGGTTGGAGACTGGTGGAGGGAACGATGACGAGCTGTGATGCTGAGACCCTGAATATCAACACACACAAGACAGCACTGTTAAGACTGGGATCAATCCAAGCTCTCGGTCTCATCCTCCTGACTCTTCAACCTCTGTTACTTTTTATTACTTACAGTAGTGGGGGTGGTGGAGAGGAGGCTGGTGGGCGCGGCTGCTTTGTTGGCGTCCTATAGGAGTGTAAGAGGCCGTGCTGCTTCCCGTCCAAGTAGCTGAAACAATTCAGACAGAACACTAGGATTCCCAGCTGAACTGCTTAGGCTAATAAGCTAAATAGCTATCTAATAAATGTCACTAGCAAGGTTTCAGGATTTAGATTTAGTTTTAATCAGTTTTTATCACTAAATTTCCTTAGGGAAACATTCTTTTGCTTGATTCCTAGTTTTTTGTCTGCTTTGCAGGAATTCAGCCACAGACACAGCAGTTTTTCCTCACATCTCACTTCTACGTTCCCAGAAACTTTGTCTAAGCTGCAAGCGAAGACTCTATAAACATGTAATCAGGTGATTTATCCAGGAATCGGACCACAGAGGTGGCTGTGAATTGAGTTTATCTCCATCAACATTCTACATTATAAGTTGAAATTAAAACATTTTTCATTTAAAACTGTGTACTTTTTTAAAGTAGTAGAAGAGTCAGAACATTGTTTAATAAACCATCATGGTCAATATTTGGTTTCAGCTGACCAGTGTTTGAACCGGATCTGTGCCAGATCTGGACCAGACATAATAAAATAAATAATAAATAATAATAAAAAAATAAAATAAAAAGCTTAGACCCAAGAATAACAATATTCTTTGCAAAAATTTAGCAACAAATCTATTCTGGTGTAAAAATACCAAGCCGGGTCTGTTATGTGGATCCGGAGCTGATACGATGCCAGGTTTGGTACTAATATGGTGCAGTGTGTTATATGGGTCAAGTCTTACTGTGAAAGGATCCCTGTGACTGAGTGTGTTTGGAGCCGTTGTAGCCGTTCTGAGTGGGCGGGGCCTGAGGGGGCGTTGAAGGAGGAGGGGTCGGGGTCATGACCTGAGCCTGAGGGGATGCGATCTGCAGGAGACCCTCATTGTGACCAGCCTGCATGGACATCATCGAGCCAGATGCTAGAGAGCAAGAGAGAGAGAGAGAGAGAGAGAGAGAGAGAGGTTTAAAGTGTGTGCGAGAGAGAGAGGGAGAGAGGGAGAGAGAGAGAGAGAGAGAGAGAGAGAGAGATGGAGGGTCCAAACTTATTGCCTAATAACCTAACTGCAAAAATTAGCAGGACTTTTAGAATCAGTTTTTCTTCCATTGCTCACTGATCCAGTTGTATAAACCTTGCTCCACTCTGAAGATCTTACCGGTTGGAGAGAGGGGCATGTTGGGGTAGAGGTTGGCAGGCGGAGGGCAGCGTGCCGCTTCAGGGGGCATCTGTAACGGAGGCAGCGGTGGGGGGTAATGCTCCGGTGCAGGGAGCTTCATCGCCCCCTGGTGGTCTGACTGTGGAGGCAAACCAGGAGGAACGTCCATCTGAACGCAGTCGTGGGTGTATTCCTCTTTAATCAGCCTGCCGGACGGAGCTGCAACACACAGGGTGGCCAAGACCACGGGGAAAAGAAAAGTAATCCTTACCTTTAAAGTAATACAGCATAAAAGTCCCTCTGAGAGAGAAATCTCAGAATAAATATGAGCATGAATATTTATCACACTCTCTCACCTGTGTTCTGTAGGCTGAGGCCAACTAGTGATAGAGACAAAGAAAAGAGATAAAATGATATAATACATTCACGTAACGACTATAGTGGTTGCTATAGTAACATAATAGCATTAGAAGTGTGTTACAAGTGCATTAATCCTGTGATTTGTGCTGTTATACAATACTGACCAATCAGAATTGAGAACAAAACTGTAATACAGTAGTAGCGAAAAGACGGTAACTGACCGATGCCGGGAGAGACGACTCTCTCGTAGTGATACGGATTCACACACACGTTGTCGTACTTCAAGTCGAAGGCATACTGGCAGAACTTGACGTGCTTCAGCTCATTTTTGTGAAGGTCCGGCCAGCGCCATAGACGAGCGTAGATCACATGGGGGAAACCTTTCCGTCCAGCCACCTAGACACACACACACACACACACTGTTCATCACTGATGCATTAATAATGTCTCAAATTCATGATGCATGAAAGATTTATTATGAGCACTCCCAGGATCACAGTGACCGGGATAAAGCACCGAGCATGAAGTTAAAAATATATACTGTATTTAACAGTGTTATATTTACGCTGTACTTAATACCTTCATATACTATATATATTTTATATGATTTATTATCTTCTATTCTATACTGGCTGGATTCGGTTGTACTGCTTTATGAATTATGTTCCAATACTTATGAACAGGTGCATACGTGAATGCCAGTGACTTCCTTCTTCATGCATATACAGGCTGGAAGACATTGACAGCATTTAAGACACACCCACGTCCATATATGGACTCAATGACACGCCTTATATGGATTATGAAGCATCCAGAATGTTCTCACAAATTCTCTGTCTTTCTCGGTTGGATTTTAATTAATTAAATGTCTCACTCTTCAAACCCTCTCGTTATCTCTTTATCTCTCCCTCTCTCTCTCTCTCTCTCTCTCTTTTCATTCATCTCCTCTCTCGCACTTTATGGAAAAAAAGGTCGGCCAAGGTGAGGCACGACATCTTCAGTCAGCAGTTCAGCTCGGCTCCATCAGGAAGCACTGAATGGTGGAAGCAGAGTGATCGTGGACGCCCACACGGCCATATGCACGCAGCGGCTTGCTTTTGTGTCGCCTGAATAGCATCACACCTTCTACACATGGCAAAATAATAGACAGCATTACGTTAACCCCGCCTCCTTCCTGGGGTTTCAGACAAAACATCCCTCATGGCCTCGCCATTTCTCCATCTCTCTCTCTCTCTCTCTCTCTCAACATCCCTCGTTCCCTTTGTCTCCCAAAGCATAAGATAATCTTCCACTCTATCTCTCTCTCTATATATATCCCTGATCTTATCCCTCGCTCCATAATCAAGCCGGACATCGAACTTCTTAATCAAATGTAATCATACGACAGTTCTGCCCTTAATCACCTGGTTGCCATGGCTACTGTTGGCAAGGGATACCGGGGAATTAATAAGCGCCGGCAAGTTCTTTAAAACACATCTCTGAAATGGACGGGCTTTCAGCTTTACCCATGATTGCTGGCTGCTGCAAGACATGACAGTAAGCAGCACACACACACACACACACACACAGATATGATGACTGATCTGTGACAGCTGAACAAAAACCTTTGGAATTCAGTGCAGCCGTCATTCAGCCAGCCTCAAAGAGCCCACATATCTATACAGCTACACAGAAGTATCTTAAAGAGACAATCAGTCCATAGCAACACTGAGATTCTTCCAGAAGGATGTTCGGCGATGTGAAAAGCACAATCCAGACCACTTGAACGTTACACTGCTACAGTCATATTACTGTACACAATAAAACCTCCACATCAGGCTACTGGATCAAATCAAACCAAATGCAAGTACTGTTTAATCAAACCCGACACCAGACTTCCCAGTAAGGATCGTAATCCAGTCCACTGAATGAATTTAAAATCTGAAGCTCTAATTTCTTCCTGATTGTAAATGAACTGAAAAGAAGAAGAGCAGGTGTCTGGTCTTCCACTAGGGGGCAATACAGAGTGATAAATTTATCACCACAACCTCAGCTACTGAGATACCGTACTAATCACACGCAATTCTTCATTAGCAAGTGACATATAATCACAATCATACAGTCGAAATGCATGATGAGGTTTACACCCTGTACAGCATGGAGGAGGAGTGTATCTGTTTTCACTTTAATCATGGACTGATACAAGGGGAAAGAATTGGTGCAGCGGTCACGTTTCCGAGCGTTTGATCCTGCTCCCCTTACGGCATGGATTAGAACTTTTTTGGAGATCAATAAAGTATATTCTTCCATCCATCTAACTATCTGTCCATCCATCCATCTATCCATCTGGATGGATATATGGATGTATGGATGGATACTCTGCTGCTATTATCCATTAATCCAACCATCTATCCATTTATCCATTTACCTAGCTATATATCTATCTGTGCACACAGATATATGGACAGAGGGATGGATGGATGGACGTATGGATAAACATTCTGCTGCTATCATCCATCCATCCATCCATCCAGATATCCATCTAGCTTGGTAGCAATATATCTATCTGTGTACACAGATAAATGAACAGATGGATGGAAGGAAGTATGGATGGGAACTTTTATGGATGGATAGATGGATGGATGGATGGACGGATGGATCTATCCTCTGCTGCTATCATACATTCATCAATCCATCTCTCCATCTGACTAGCTCCATATCTATCTGTGTACATAAATAAATGAACAGATGGATGGAAGGAAGTATGGATGGATGGACGGATGGATCTTCTGCTGCTATCATCATTCCATCAATCCATCTTATATCTGAATATGTAGATAAACTGACAGTCGTAGGGAAAGATGGATGGATGGATGGATGGATTGATGGATCCTCTGCTTCTACCATCATTCCATCCATCCACCTTATATCTGAGTATATAGATAAATTGACAGTTGGAGGGAAAGATAGAGGGATGGATGGATAAGTAGATGGATGGATAAATGGATGGATGGATGATCATTGGATTATCTGCTGCTATCATCCATCTAGCTAGCTATATATCTATCTGTGTACACGGATAGATGGTCAGACAGATAGAAAGAAGGAACTTTAACTAGATAGATAGATAGATAGATAGATAGATAGATAGATAGATAGATAGATAGATAGATAGATAGATAGATAGATAGATAGATAGATAGATCATCGTCGTCATAGATAAATCAATCATCCCATACCTCCACCACTAAACTACCAGAACAAACTGCAGTAAAGCACACAGTAAAACCAGTCAAACCAGTCAAAGGAAAACAGATTCAACCCTTAGCCATTAAATCTCTGTAAACCAATTATCATGTTAAACAGCTTCCACACGCCAGCACACGAGCACTGTGCTACATCAGAGAGCAGGAGCCCGGGACAGGGGATTTAACACAAGCGCTAGCGTTGGTAATGAAGTGCTCAGTTGAATGAGGGGTCTGTTAGCGGAGAAAGCAGCGAGCAGTATGCTGGACTCCGGGGCCTCCAGGACCACAGGCATGCACCTCTAACCTACGCAGTCCGAGTGAGTCATCCTAAAACAAATCACATCCTCTGCAGCTACACACACTTCACCATGTCTTACACACACTTCACCATGTCTTACACACACTTCACCATGTCTTACACACACTTCACTGCGAAATCTGTCCTATGCAATATGATGTACTGTATTGGGTTATGTGGGGTGTTTCTGGATCAGGATGCGTACCCAGTGACACGTACAAACAGGCGTGCAGCTCGAAAATAGATGCAGAAAAGTCGCACAGTCCTTAACTAGTTATTTAACAATGAGTGGTTTTTTGTCAGTGAACCAGATTTTGAACATCAATTTGGGAGACAAACGGATTTATCTGCAATGCAGCTACAGTAATAGTTACAGTATAAAAGAAACCAATATTCGCTGCTGTGATAATGAGAAAAAAACTGCTTGTGTTTATTAGAACTTTCAGAAGTATGGGATCGTCTCCTGTAGGAAGGACTCTCTGAATTAAGGAATCTCGTAGAAACAGATTACTGGCCTGTTTTTTCTTGTGTCCATGTTGATGATTGAGCGTCTTCGTCATGTCTCACTATACAGTGGTGGTTAATATGAAGCTCATATGAAGGTAGACACTCAGGACCCTATCCCCTAACCCTAACCCCGGAATTTGCATTGTTTCATACACTATTATTGCCAAAAGTTTTGGGACACCCCTCCAAATCATTGAATTCAGGTGTTGCTTTTCAG
This sequence comes from Hemibagrus wyckioides, assembly GCF_019097595.1. NCBI lineage: Eukaryota > Metazoa > Chordata > Actinopteri > Siluriformes > Bagridae > Hemibagrus > Hemibagrus wyckioides. The sequence goes on along the minus strand of NC_080721.1, from coordinate 11,263,891 downwards.
GGGTTGGGCTCGGCCCCTTAGTCCCAGTGAAAGGAACTCTTAATGCTTCAGCTTCATACCAAGACATTTTGGACAATTTCATGCTTTGTGGGAACAGTTTGGGGATGACCGCTTCCTGTTCCAACATGACTGCACACCAGTGACCAAAGCAAGGTCCATAAAGACATGGATGTTTGGTGTGGAGGAACTTGACTGGCCTGGCCTCAACCTGATAGAACATCTCACAAATATGCTTCTAGAGGAATGGTCAAAAAGTCCCATAAACACACTCCTAAATCTTGTGGAAAGCCTTCCCAAAAGAGTTAAAGCTGTTATAGCTGCAAAGGGTGGGACAACTCCATATTATATTCATGTGCATGTAAAGGCAGACGTCCCAAAACTTTTAGCAATATAGTGTATGTGTTTCTGTTTTTCTGTAGCCTACTAGAAGCAACATATTCATAGAAAAGTTCTAAATAAACAAAAACGGTTAGTTTTTCTCCACACAAATGTTTGTATCTTCAAAGTAAATGTTGATCTCAAACCCATTTCTGCTCTCTGAGACGCTCCGAGTGTTTGTTCATGTAAAAAGCAGCTCAGATCTGATCTTCAACCAGTAAAATTCTGTGTAAGGTTCTCCAACAGAGGGAAAAACACACGTCTAAAACACACTGAAAGCCAACAGACTCGTTTTAGATCAGACTCACAGCCTGAACATCAATCATTTCTTTATTATAGTGATGTCTATTTCCATTCTGCTGGTAAACTGGAACACTAGTGTACTGGTAAAATGGGTTAAATCTTATGAGCTGTCGAAAAAAATGGTGAAAAATTGTCTCGCTTCACGTTCCCGGCCTTTCTATTTTCTCACTGTTGAAGTAAGTAAGAGAAAAATAATCTGTTTTTTTTGGTAACATGACAGTCTGTAATGGAAAGCACTAACACTGGAGACTCCTTCCAGAAATGTTGAACAAACATCTCCTCACTAAACACTTCAATATTCCATATCAACAGATACACACCGTTTTTAAGCTGCCTGTGTACGTTCCTGATAAACTAACCAATAAAATAACCAGCTCTCTGACCGATCCGAACAGAGAATCCTACACGTGTAGGTCTTCCTCACCTGCAGTCTTCCGTCTAGCGTCCTCTGGATGGTGACGCACTTGCTGGGATGGACGCCGTTGGTGGTGATGGCGGTGATGAGCGAGTCCAGCTCATCCTTCTTCTCCTTCAGTTTCTTGACCAGGCTCTCGATGGCTCTCTTGGCGAAGCCTTCATTCTCGCCGCCTTGTCGGTGGCACATGAGGCTGTGCACGATGCTGAGGCAGGCATCGTTACTGCTGGGGGGGTTCACCGACATTCTGCTGCTCACACACACACACACACACACACACACGGATATACATAATAACACATCACAACCCACATACACATGTACACATGTAATTATGATTGAAACATTTATTATCGAATATTTTAATGTAATTATTAGAAACTCTGTTTAATACACTGCTCTCAAATTGTGCAATCTGATTGGTCGATCTGTTCTATACAATATTAACACACACTCTCTAATGCTTTATTGTTTTCTAAGCGACATTTATGCCAGATACGCTACATGATCTAAGACTAATAATTATTTATTTCGAGAAATTTCTCTATAAACTAGTCTCAGGAATTCTATATACATTTCTTTTTGTTTCCTTCTTTAACATATATAATACATCCAGGTCTCGGAAGGCGTGGCCAAAGCTTCGGATGGAAAGGGAAATGAAAGAGGAAGACGTGGAATTGGAGAAATCTGTGACATACAGATTTTCTAAACACGGCACCTCTTTCTCCACGACGTTTTATTAACATGTCTCTTGGACGATCTTAAAAATAAAACAAAAAAAATAATCAATCTGAGAGCCACTTTGAAGACAAGACAGACCTCCAGCATATTTTTAATAAAAGCAAAGAAATATTATATGGTATATATAATGCTATTATGTGCTATACACACTATCAGATCAAGTGAATAAGGAAGCGAGAACTCCTAGTTCTACACAAGCAACTAAATGCTACATCAGGGACAGAAAGTCTACCTTTTTTTACTCCTATAACAAAGCACCGAGAAGATGATTAACTAATAAACTAATTCTAAACTAATAATAAACTAACCTTGCTTTTCAATGTGCCCACATGCAAATATCGAATATTAGGTTAATTCTATAAAAATTCAGCTAGCCTACATTTTTACAGTACAGGGTATACATGGTAATGATCTCAGTCGCACCGCAGACACTCGCCGCTAATTCACAGATTACAAAAAAACATTTATTTTTAGGAAAAACATGAGGTAGAACTACTCACCATTACACACATAAGACTATAACACTACAACTCTGTACGCAGTTTGCATAAGGCTGAAGACAAGTTAGGGAAAAACGCCGAGAAACAAGTAAAGATGTCATCATACAGGCGAACTGAGCGCTGGCCTTGGGCGTGATCTGTGTATGCTGCAGAAGTGGTGTTTGTGCAGATTGTCTCTTTCATGACTGAACAGAGATAAACACTCAGGTATTACTGTGATATTGCATCATGTCCATTGCAGTGAAGCAAGCAGCCGCCTGGAATAAGAGTAGATTCTGTATCCAGGACTGCGGGTGTAAAGACTGACCAATGAAATGAGTGCGTCTGTTCCGATTAGTGTGGATCATGTAACAGTAGGGACGTGATCGGGGCTGAGAAGGTGCCTGTGTTTCTGTATCAATAAAGTCAGATTCCAAACATTACAATTTATTAGTGTATTTCTGCACTGAATGTGTCTGTCCTGTAAAAGTCAAGGGGGCGAGGCCTCTGTGTCTGTCCTGTAAAAGTCGTGGAGGTGTGGCCTGGCCTCTGTGTCTGTCCTGTAGAAGTAGATGAGGTGTGGCCTCTGTGTCCTGTAAAAGTCAGGGGGGTTTGGCCTCTGTGTCTGTTCTGTAGAAGTCAAGGAGGCGTGGCCTGCCTTTGTGTCTGTCCTGTAGAAGTCAAGGAGGTGTGACCTCTGTGTCTGTCTGTACAAGTAAAGAAGGTGTGGCCTCTACATCTGTACTGTAGGAGTCAAGGAGGCGTTGCCTCTCCGTCTGTCCTGTAGAAGTCAAGGAGGCGTTGCCATTGTGTCTTTCTTGTAGAAGTCAAAGAGGCATTGCCTTTGTGTCTGTCAGACTAAATAAAGTAGGCATGGAATCTGTGTCTGTCCTGAAGAAGTAGAGGAGCATGCATATGTCTTGTAGATGTCAAGGAGGTGTGGCCTCTGTACCTGTCTTTAAAAGTCAAGGGGGGTGGCCTCTGCATCTGTCCTGTAGAAGTCAAGGAGGCGTAGCCTCTGTGTCTGTCCTATAGAAGTCAAGGAGACGTAGCCTATGCACATGTCCTGTAGATGTCAAGGAGGCGTGTGTCTGTCAGACTAAACAAAGTCAGCATGGGGAGGCGTGGCCTTGGTATCTAGGAATACTAAGGAGACATGTCCTTATTGCCTGTTGCATACAGTGAAGTAAGCATCACCGTCCCCTCCATACATCTAGCACATTATTGTGTACTAAAAATCAAACATATCTTTCATATTTAAATGTGAGTTTTATACATTCCATTATCACATATGGAGAGCCATATTGGATCATCCTAGACAGAGAGACACATCTATCCAGAGGCACATACTGTATATTTGTATAGGATTTAATCCCTCACCTCTCTATGCCTGATGCTGTATGATTAAAGCCCCAGTCCGGTTTACTGTTCACCCTTTTCATTAAGCTCATTAATTTTTTTTTAATCTTGTAGTATATTGCATTAGAAGTTGCATGGTGCCGAGACTTCGAAAAGGACACGAGTTAAAGCCACTAGGGTGGAAAAAAAAGCTGTAAATAGCGACCATACGGAACAGCCTACGCAGTCTGGCACAGCAACCTGAATCACATCACATTCTCTGCTGCTACACACACCTTATCATGTCGCCTGCCGTATGGGACTGAATAACATCCAGTGGCTTTGGACCAGATGCAGTACGTCTTCTCATCTCATATGCTTTTGAACACACTGATCTTTCTGGAGCCAGGCTCCTTCAAACTACCGCAATATTCCTACATCCATTTCACTCTGAGCCATTTTTTATTCCAGGGTTTTTCAGCTTGAGATTCAGCTTATCTTATCTCACGGTTACACTCAGATAGAACTGTACTAAATTAGCTTACATCAGAAGAAATATGTAAAAACTCATGACGCTTACAGGCTATTAGAAATGTTTGCCATTACAGGAACATACAGCGAGCGAGGCTTCATCCAGCCTGATTTGGCAAGACTGTGGATCTTAAAGGAAAACTGCACCTTGTAACACATTAAATATGTTTATATTACAATCCACGATCCGAAAGATGACGGCTTTGACGATAGCATGAAAGCTTGAACCAATGCAGAAACAAATGAGGATGTGAGAGAGCTAGAAACCATAGACTAGTTACAATTTACACGCTTCTGCACACCTCTTCTCTCCTCTGCGGCCATCATAAGCCAAGACTCCTTCGTGATGAATCACTAAAGTGAACCACGAGATTAAAGAGTCTCCGTGTTCCTGCCAATGCCACGTAAGGTCACTCACATTGTGGGCAGATGTTCTCGGGCTTTATTAAACAGTGGCTGTTTTTTAAGCGCTTGAAATTTTCATAAACTTTCACCACCACCACTATCACCACCTCCACCTTTACCAGGACCCCGGATACTTCCTATTATCACTGTGTGAGAGCCCACGAACACAGAACCTCTAATGAGAGGACTGGACATGTGGGTTGCACTGCAGCTTATTAGAGACAGTAAAATTTGCATTTTGTAATATTTTCACAAGTGTAAAGCAACATAGCCTGTCCTGAGGGCCCTGAGAATTCAGCTCTGTGCTTTCTTACACTGGATTAAATCTAAACATGTGAATATCTGTAACTATAAGAAACCTGTGTTATATAAGGAAGATGTTTTTAATGATTGATTCGATGTTTGTTTACTGAACAATACAGCATGAATATTGCATTTGGACTTTTTCTCCCTGGATATTATGACCATGCTGTGCACAAATATTAAATATTATTATTTGTCCCTTCCCTTTGCATGCTGGTAGTCTTGGATGTAAAAGCCATTATGTTTAACATTTATAGTATTTGGCAGGCTTTCTTATCCAGAGCCACTTACATTATACAACTGAGCAGCTGAGGCTTAAGAGCCTTGCTCAAGAGCCCAACAGTGGCAGATTGGGGGCTTTGTGGTGGTATCTGTGTCTGCCTGTAGAAGTCTAGGAGGCGTGGCCTCTGTGTCTGCCTGTAGAAGTCTAGGAGGCGTGGCCTCTGTGTCTGCCTGTAGAAGTCTAGGAGGCATGGCCTCTGAGTCTGTCCTGTCAAAGTCTAGGAGGCGTGGCCTCTGAGTCTGACCTGTAGAAGTCTAGGAGGCGTGGTCTCTGAGTCTGTCCTGTAGAAGTCTAGGAGGTGTGGCCTCTGAGTCTGTCCTTTAGATGATTCTGATAGTTACATTATTAATAAAACTCTCTTGCATTTCAGGTAACCCCAAAGATGGCACTAAGCTGATGGCTCAACTTCCATAATCAGTTCCAGTGGTGGTTTTAGAACATTTTAACATGGAGGAGGAGGGGCAGGCTGGGGTAGGTCATTCTGTTAGAAGGGGCAGTTGATCTCCAATTAATGCAATATTTTAAATAACATAACAGGGCTGTGATAGAGCTCACGACTAGCACCAGGATAGGAAGGGTAGCCTTAAAACAAGCCCTTATTTACTTCTTTGATGCTACAACTGCCTTGTTTGTGTCAATCACTCCTTGTTCCACTTCATTTTAACTTAGCTAAGTGGAGTGAAAAATGCTTCGGATCCACATGGGAGACCTGACCGCTGCCTTAAGGGGAGAGAAAATGTGAGGTTTTTTCTTTTCCACAAAAAGTAATCAAGCTATATACATAATAATTATTTCAGCCCACACTAATGCTACCATCATTTCAATAAGAGCTGGCGACAACAGTGACAGCAAGCTTTGGCACCTAGATGTGGGCGTGTCTAGGTGAGAAAAGTTTATGCAAACTTTACGCAAAAAATGGAGCAACTTCACAGTTCAGTGTCTACCGATGGGAGCGAAGACAGTAGAGGTCACGTGATCCGTTTCATACAGCACACACACCCTCTCCTTCATCTCCAGTGATATGATGCAGATATACACTACACACAAACGCCAAATCTCCCTCAGGGTATGCTAATTGCTTCACCTGCTGATAAACGTTATTACTATAGCAACCAGGAGCAGGAATGCCTACTGGCGACATGTACGGACCTGTGAAGTATCCTTAGGAGTGGTCAAGCTTTTTGTTATCACAGGGGTATTACTACAACTACCCCTACTCCCCAACCTACCCCCCCCTTCCCGTCTCTGGCCCCTCCCCTCTAATCAGAGCCTGTCGAAATGCCGGAGGTTTTGACGTCACGCTCCACGCCTTCTCAAGATGTCCCTCTGAAGGGAAGCACCGAGACAAACCTTGCGCGCGCGCGCCAGCCGGGCCGCGCCTTATATGGTGTTATGACGTCATCGAGGCCGACCGCCGTCCAAACATTTAGAAGCGAGTGGAGGTGAAACTCATAGTGACGGCACACAAACAACAACAACAACAACAACAACATCAGCACGAGCCTGTTTATGAAGGGTTAAACATCAGCTGAACGAACGAGAGATAAGGTGCACGATGCGTAAGGTAGCTGCACGCGCCGCGATGTGACTGAACGGAGATTAGACAGGTTGGAGATGTGGGCTGTAGAAGATCTCCACGTCCTTTGGTGCTAAAAGAAACGTGAATGAAGAGAGTCTGTACTCACACATCAGCCCAGGATAGACATGGACACAAGCAGGACAGTGAGGTAGAAATCCAAGTTTCGGCTTCCCCCCCTCCCCGCTGTCACATCAGCTCTCCGTCCAAGCCGATATGAATCTACCAACCTCCTCCAGCATCTCTCTCTCTCTCTCTCTCTCTTCCTCTCCCTCTCCCTCTCTCTCTCTCTCTCTCTCTCTCCCTCCTCCTGTACGATAACAACAAAAAAAAATAAAAAAAAATAAAGCGAGTCGACACGGTGCGCGTGAGCGTCTCGCCAGGCGCCAGCCAATGAAGAAGCCGCGGTCTCCGGAGGGACGGCGGCCGCTCAGCCAATCAGAGAGCCGCATTTCAGGGTTTGTGCGGCGCGTCTTCCGTTTTATTGACACTCCGGCGCGACTGCGTGTTTTATTAAGGTGGCGCCACTGAGATTAACTCCCCCCTCCTCCTCACACACACACACACACACCAAAAAACACATGACCACGCCCACTCATCATCATCATCATCATCATCATCCCTGTTTAACTAATTTATCTTTACAATTTGATGAGAATTTCGCCTCTTTCCAGTGAGCCGACTTACAAAATAAGAATCGACTCTTTAAAAGAAATGCTCAAAACTCGACTCCATTAAAAGTTTTACAAAAAATAAACAATAGGCAAAAAGCAGATGTCTAAGCAGATGATGTTGAACAGTTTACATAATCGGTATGCAAATATAAGCAACTTTTTGGGGGGAATCTTTCAGTGAATCATTTGGGAGCCGAAAGAGTTCAGTGGCTCAGAACCGACTCTTTTTTACTCCAGATGTTTTTTGTTTGTTTTTTAAACGAGCCCATGGTGCTGGTGTTTCCTATCGATTATGGAAAGTTTTCAACACCTTTGTCTACTTTTGAAGAAGAGAAACTAAATCATCACTGATTCCTGAAAAGAGTCGAATCGTTTGATTCCCAAACCGTTTGATTCACTTTCCCAAAAGCATCACCAAACAGTTACACAAATAGCAGGGGTTTTTTTTTTTTTGGGATTTGGAAGTGTCAGCTCAATTTTTTTGGCCAAGTTTTCAAATAAATAAAAATAAATACACATTCAAAATGGTTGGTATTTGCCTATAGAGAGCTAAAATTGTTCACCATCTTTGGCTGGTTCTGGGGTAAAAACAGGGAATGAGATATCTGGGACCCAAAGAGTTGCCTCATGCCAAAGAGCCATGAAGTTCAATCTAACAAAAATTTAGCAGATACAGATACATTTAACATTTAGCAGATACAGCTGAGCTCTCACCAAGTGTGTGTGTGTGTGTGTGTGTGTTTCAGAAAAGTAAACAAACTAATGAGCTCATATAATTCAATCTGCACTCTTCATTTTGTCAAGGTATGAAGACGTTTGCACTTCACTGGATTATAGCCACAGTGCACATTTTTCTGAGGATGTAATATGTAATAGGACCACAGTGCATTGTGGGTATTTTGTGACAGCTATAGAACACTAACCATTTGAACACTAAGACTAATGCATATGGACATTTTGCACTTTGCTTTCAAACATAATACTAGAACACAAGTGAAGATTTTGCAGAACACTGCTCTTTATTTGATGTATCATACTATACGTGTGTGTGTGTGTGTGTGTGTAGACACAGCTACTCCTCGTTTTTCAGCTGTCTTCAATCTGTCATCATTAGAATCCCTTTCAGGACGAGTACCACGTGAACTCCACCTTCATCCCTTAATGACTTCCTCCTCTTGATCTTTAACCTGGTTTATAAACCCACTCCTAACCTGCAGCCTTTAAACCCCGAGTCGAGGTTGAGGTCAGCTAAAGCCAGCTTCCCGCCTCTCCAATTACAAAACATTCATTATTTACACAGGAGAAGCACATAGCTGACATTTCACTGCTGATTGAATTATACAGCATGCAGTCACTCACTCACTCACTCACATACGACTCTGCTGCATTCCTCCAGTCTCCATATCCCCCAGTATTTAATGGTTTAAGCCTTAATTATTCACCGAAACTCTCTCGATTATTGAACATGAGCGGGTCAGGGGAGTCAGGGCTTGTGGCTTTAGCTTTCAGGGATAGATACACTTTCACTGCTTTGAATTTTCTCATCCAAACGTTTTCTTAATAATACATTTATTACTGCTCTCTCCTTATTTCCACATTGCACATTTTTTACAATGATCTTTTTAATGTCTTTATATACATATTGTTTTCATTTCATTTGTAAAGCATCAACTAAAATTCATGTCTTTACCCCTGAAAACTCAAACATAAAACAAGTCGATGGATTATGTGTCGAGATTTGAACTCTGTTATGCTGTAAGAGTCGATACAAAAAAAAATAGTAGAGATGTTTTAATCTATAAAATCCTTAATTATAATAGTCTTTAATAAATTGTTATAACAAATATTTTAATGCTTTTTAAAGAGCAAAACATGACCAAAACATTTTGGGGATATACACTATATTACCAAAAGTTTTGGGACACCCCTCCACATTAAGTTCAGGTGTTGTGTTTCAGGGGTTCGGCTTAGTTCCAGTGAAAAGAACTCTTAATGCTTCAGCTTCATACCGAGACATTTTGGACAATTTCATGCTTTGTGGGAACAGTTTGGGGATGACCCCTTCCTGTTCCAACATGACTGCACACCAGTGACCAAAGCAAGGTTCATAAAGACATGGATGAGGGAGTTTGGTGTGGAGGAACTTGACTGGTCTTCACCCCAACCCCATAGAACACCTTTGGGATGCATTAGAGCGGAGCCAGACCTTCTCGTCATCACAACATCAGTGCCTGACCTCACAAATGCGCTTCTAGAGGAATGGTCAGAAATTCCCATAAACACACTCCTAAACCTTGTGGAAAGCCTTCACAGAAGAGTTGAAGTTGTTATAGCTGTAAAAGGCGGGTCAACTCCATATTACATTCATGTGCAGGTAAAGACAGACGTCCCAGTTTTGGCAATGTAGTATATTTACACCTTTATAAGAATCTATTAATAGATGTGGACAGCAAAGAAAGAATTTCCTTGTACAGGGAAACTTGTTTCCTCACTGTGCATATGACAATAAACACTTTGAATACAATCTTTTCTGACTAGTAAAGCAGCTTGTATATGTCAAAGGTTGGCAGAAGCCTGATTTGTATTATATTTTCAGTGATTTCTTTTTTTTTTAATCTTACTCAACACTCCCTTAACTTCCCAACACTGAAACAAGAATCAGCCGTTTGCTGTAGGAGGAGTTTCCTGGCCCCAGGGTGTTGTTTAATCTGCAGGTCACAGGTTTACATTCACATGCTCATTCAAGTTATGGTTTCTATGGCAACAGGGTGTAATACACGATATGTCAGATACCCCACATGATCTACAACTTATCAAAACAAACAGACATTAAACTTATCACTTTTCCCGTGAAAAGACGTTTATTGTATGAGTAACATTTATGGAAGGAGTCTCCAGTGTCAGATCTTTAACAGTCAGAGCTAAAGGTGGAGCTTTTTTGAAGGAAAATCTGCTTATCTACTTTATAAATTAATTACAGCTACAAAAAGACGACTGGCAAGAAATCTCATTCTTTAATAAATCAAAAAAGTGATAATCGTAAGCACATGTCTGTGGGATATGAAAAATAAAACACTACAGGATGTGCCATTGCAGGGGGAAAAATATCCTTTCATATTGTCTGTGACGGTATCCATTTTCTACAGTTCCTTAAAATGGCTCCTATTTAAAAAAAAAACAATTGATGAACACATGAAATGGAGGATCTCAGTGTTTATGATTCGTACACAAATACAGCGAGTTTAATCTGCAAGTCTCCCGACTGCGTTTGGTTGCCATGGCGATAATGTTTATTAGCAGGTGGAGCAAATAGCATTAATTAATTAATTACTTTATGTCATTAAAGCGAATCATTCTGGAGGGAATGTATAAAGGGTGTGTATAAAAACTAGCAGTGCATTTCTACATATAAATGAGAAGCAGTGTGCGCTCCTCGTTCTCATAGGATACGCCCACATTTAGTAGGCAGCGCTCTAGGTAGCTCATCATGTCACCAGAAGTCACCAGCTCACGTTACTGTGTGCGTGTGTGTGTGTGTGTGTGTGTGAATGTGTGTGTGTGTACTGCCTTATTTTCACCTGGACAAAGTTTCCTAGCCTAGTTCCTCAGCATGCTGATGTTTGCATTCTGGTAATAATATAAAAAGGAATATACTCACTCACAAACAATACAGCTTTTGCCAAATCTCTCTCTCTGTCTCCCTCTATATCTCTCTCGCAAATATAACTAACACACATCATAGCAGTTAGTCTAATGCAACCAGATTGTCATCAAATCATAATAACTGTTTAATTACATACAAGACAGCCTGATGATGTCATCTAGCTGCCTATTGCCCTTCGCTACTGTTTTACAAAGCGATTACGATAATTAGCTTGAGGTTAGCAAGCACTTCTGTTAGATGTGAGCATGCTTTTTGGCATCTGAAGATACAAACAGCTCTACTGTGCGACAAAGACAAATATTAGAAGAGGTAAAGCCAAGTGCATATCATCAATCTCGGATATTAAATCATTACGCATACCAAAAGTTTCTTGTGCAAATATAATAGAACAGCTCTTGGCTGCTTCTAGATGAACATAAGCCTCAGTCCTGTGCATCAGCCCATGCTGTGCATAGTCCACTTCATCTCTGAGGATACACAGCATCATTTTGTTTCCCTGTGCAGTGTCCTGTCTTAAGTTGCCATCATCTCATCATGGCTTGCTGGGAGAACGAGTGGAAAACGCTCCGGATGTTTCCAGCATGGTTTTCCGGCGAGCCGTCTCCTTGGCAACGTTATGGTTCAACCTTCTCAAGCGCTCCTGGAATGAGAAGAGGGCATAAGAATGGTGTAACGGTAGACAAGGTCATTTAAAAAAAGCCCAAGATCTGTAAATGATTGGGTTTTCTGTCCAGTCTCACACACTGTCACTTAAAAATGTTTTCTAAATACGTTCATACCCTGACCAGGCATAACATTATGACCACCTGCCTAATATTATGTTGGTCCCCCTTTTTGCTGCCAAAACAGCCCTGCCCCATCCTGCACTGTGTATTCTGACACCTTTCTATCAGAACCAGCATTAACTTCTGTGAGCAACAGTAGCTCGTCTGTTGGATCGGATCACACGGTCCAGCCTTCACTCCCCACATGCATCAATGACCCTTGACCGCCCATGACCCTGTCACCGGTTCACCACTGTTCCTTCCTTGGACCACTTTTAATAGATACTGACCACTGCAGACCGGGAACACCCCACAAGAGCTGCAGTTTTGGAGATGCTCTGATCCAGTGGTCTAGCCATCACAATTTGGCCCTTCGTCAAACTCACTCAAATCCTTACGCTTGTCCATTTTTCCTGCTTCTAACACATCAACTTTGAGGACAAAATGTTCACTTGCTGCCTCTAATATATCCCACCCACTAACAGGTGCCATGATGAGGAGATCATCAATCTTATTCACTTCACCTCTCACTGCTCATAATGTTATACCTGCTCGGTGTAGAGGAATATTATGAAATGATTATTTTGTCTGCTTCAGACAGCTGTGTGATCTGGTTGAACCATATAAATGAACTACTTGAAATGACTGACTCTCTGAAAAGATTCAAACTGTGATCTATTGCAACTTCCTTACATATTTCTCACAGTGAGGTCTGTGGTCACTTCTTACTGCTGTGTCACAAGGGGAAGTGGACAACAGTATAATGTGTTTAAAGTGCTTTGTATTTAGAAAAGAAGGATCTGGAGGTGCATAGGAATATACTGATCGGCTTTACTTGTGCATTCTGTAGGATGTTATTGACCAGAACCACTCTACGCCTGGCGTTGAGCAGCTTCTTCACATAGGGATCCAGGTCCAGGGCGACTTTCTGGTGTTCGTTGATTCTACACAGCTCTGAAATGTGAAATGTGTTACAGAAAAGTTAAATAGGCATATTATTCAACAAATGAAACACTAAACACAGTCAGTAGTGTCTGTGTGAATAAATTCACCGGTTGCCAAGTTGTCAATGTGTTCACGGAGCTCCACCTGACTCTCCCTGTGTGCAGAATAAAAACATTAAAGAGGATCTGAATGATTTAGACAACTCTTTACTACTTTGTGGTCGGCATCATGCAGAAAATAAATGTATACAAGCTTCCAGAGGAGCAAAGAATAAACAAATAAACAATAAACAAGTAAACAAAAGCATGACAGTCCGGATCTAACAATGTATTCGTAAGCGTAGCTCGAAATCAATCCCGCACCATATTTACCTCACTGCATGGACATGTAGATCGAGCTGCTGTACCGCTGGCTTTAACAGATCCATAAGACCTTCAGCAAAAGCATCTTTTCCTGACGGAGTCTCTACAACTGCGAGCGCCGCCATCTTTCCTGCGTCTTGTGGCAGCGGCCTGTCTATGAAATCTCACGATATCTCGCGAGATTGTACTGCCTCCTGAGCTCGCTAACTTCACAGCATATATATATAAAGGAAAATACGATCATTTGGATCGTACTGTAAAATCCAAACACGCTGCTCATAATTTTTTTTCACATAAAATGTAAATATGAAATAAATTGTCAATAAACTGTTTTATTTTTTTATTTGCCGATGAGGGGACGTGATTGATTTCTCAACTGTCCAATCAGAACTTGCTTAGGAGATGACCCTCTAGCCAATCGCAACCTAGAACGCCATAAAGTGGGTGGGGCTTAGCCTCCATTTTCCAGCGTCGCAGCTGTTCGCACCATTTTGTGATGAACCCGACGAGAGAAGACCGACAGTGTAGTGTAGATAGATGTGTAGGTAGATTGTCGCCAGTTTTCTCGAGAATTTAAGTTACTAAAGGGTCCTACTTAATACAAAGGGGGTAATATAAATACGACTTTACGAGAAGTTTGGTTTCGATCAGCTAGCTTTTAGAGATCAGCTGAGTCAGTTAGCTAGCCTAGTCAGCGCGTGAGCCGAGCAGCTCCTACAGCTGCGACAGATTAAAGCATTAAAATCCAGATTCTCCAACAAAAGTAAGTAAACCTTCAAATAACAGTGTTAACGATTACGTACATCATGTATGAATTAAATAAATCCTATAACACCGAGCTGTGAAACTAGTTAGCCTGTTTAGTTGTAATAGTTATTTATTTTCAAAATGGCCGCCCAGTTTAGGTTTAACCCAATTAAAGGTGTATAAAAGGAATCTACTGGACATTTTTGTAACTTTAATTTATTTCTAGTGCACTACCTAGGGTGCCTACGCCTTTTTTTTTTATCACTCCCTGTGTAGTGCACGTCTTCCAGGAGAGATGGAGGGGTTTATTTATAGTGTCTGTGTTTTTCCTTAATAATACGTGTAATGTATGAACTCGACATTTTCCTCCCCATTAGGAAAAACTCTCTTTAATTTCTGTTCTTTTTCTGTATCTCAAATGACTCCCTACAGGAGCAAGCCGGCGAGTGTGAGAAGAAAAATGAGTTCCCCCTCGACTCAAAAAGTCGTGCTGAAAAGCACCACCAAGGTGTCGCTGAACGAGCGGTGAGGCTCCACGCATCCTGACAGCACTATCTCAAGCCCGGGGGGAGAAACAAAAAAACAAAAGTCATGCAGAGATACTTAAGGCACGGTGCAGGAAGCCATGCTCTTTTGGAGGTCAATGAGGGGAGATACCCGAGCAGAGCAGAACAGGCACGGACGCCAGGCTGCTCGCGGAGTGTGCACTGCTCACGCAACATGGCGGACGACCGGACACTCCGCACGGGAGACGTGACTGTGGGGTTTCTCAGTCACGTCGGCCGTCTGCCATCTTGCATGAGCAGTGCACACCCTGAGGTGAGAGGGGGTGTGTAATCACGGTGAGGTAAGCTTCCTGCAGAGGAACCTCCTCAAACATGGCAGAAATGATGAGATTTAACAAAGCGTGCCATATTTCTTGCCCTCTCTCACACAAACTCTCTCACTTAGACCACTTCTGATGTTCTTCCTCATGCTCCTCCTCTTCTTCTGCTTCACTTCTGTCTTCGCTCACTCTCTCACACAAGGTGCTCAGCCCATGCCTGGACGTGACCCTGCTCCCTTCATCCCCTTCCCTTGTTTACCTCATGAGCCTCTCATGGCAAAAAGCATCAGAGGTCACGGTCCAGACTGTAAGTGGCCGAGTTGCCGGACACCCCTCTTAAAGCCCTGGGCCGCCTTCCGTCTCGTGTCGTCTGTGGCCGATGACGTGGAGACAGCGGTCCGTAAGTGGCAGTGACTCTGAAAATCCTCTTCTTTTTTCCTTTCGTCCTATCCTTCTCGCTCTCTCCCTTTCCCCTTCTCTCTCTCTCTCCCTCCCTCTCGCTCGCTCTCAATCTCTCTGTCTCCTCTTCCCCAGCACTTTTAGAAGTTCACAGGCATTTTGTTTGGTTAAAATGTCGGGGTGTCACCAGACAGTACAAAGAGAGAGTGTAATGAAGGAAAGCGTGCCTGATAACAGGCCTTCAGTGAATTGCTGCAGGTTCCCCTGTGGCTGCGTCCATGGTGTGTGAAGTGATTTGATTTGGAAACCTCCTTTCCTCGTATCCCCCTCTCCTCTTTCTTTCTCTCTCTCTCTATCTCTCCGCTCCTTTCGGTTGTGTCCCACAAGCTTCACTAACATGATGAAGAACAAGCAGCCGACCGCGGTTAGCATCCGGGCGACCATGCAGCAGCAGCACATGGCCAGCGCAAGGAACCGGCGTCTCGCCCAGCAGATGGAGAACAGGCCGTCGGTGCAGGCAGCACTGCAGCACAAACAGGTAGGGGAGCGAGTGAGAGAGGGACAAGAAGAAGAAAGGATTAAAGGCCAGTGACAGCTTGGTGGTGCTGGGACCTGAACCCCAGCTTCTGTGTGTGTATTTGGTGCTCTTCCATTCTCACAGTCCTTGAGTTTTGTAAATGTGCTGGATGAGTTATGAGCGTTTTCCCCCCTCCTTTTAGTTTTCAGATAATTCACTACATATAAACACATCTGATGCAATAACACAGCCTTGTCTCCACGGTCCTGAAGACTGCAGGCTACCCTATGTTTTAACTACATTCAAACTTTTGCCATAATATAGCCATTGAAGCTAACATGGCATTAAAAAAATCAATCAAATCAAAAACCTGAAGACTGTAGTCTGTAAGTAGTTGAACGCTGATGAGATTTTTTTATCGATTGTATTGGAATGTCAGTTTTCATTTTATTTATGTCTAAACACTCTGTGACGAGAACATCCTGAATTCTTAATACAAAGTCAGTCAGTTTTCATTGTAGTTTAATGTTTTTATTGATTTTATTTTTAATTACTAATCCAGCAACAAGTACATCAGAGGGACGGCTCATGTTGGACGTTTGGGGGACAAAGTTAGGGAGGACAGATTAAGATGGTTTGGACATGTTCAGAGGAGGGAGAGTGAGTATATTGGTAGGAGAATGTTGGACATGGAGCTGCCAGGCAGGAGGCAGAGAGGAAGGCCAAAGAGGAGGTATATGGATGGAATAAATGAGGATATGAAGCTAGTGGGTACAAGTGTTGAGGATGCAGAGAGGGGGAGAGAGATGATTCGCTGTGGAGACCCCTGAAGGGAAAAGTCCAAAGAAGAAGAGTTAGTAATCCAGCCTTGTCCTTGCTGTATAATTAATCCATTAAAAATACTGTTTTGTTGAATTATACATACTTTCTCTGTGTATGCTCATTACATAGAGTATAAATGTACAGCGGTCCAGAGTGTTAAAGACTGGACAGAATGATTCGGTTCCTTTTGCCTGATCGGTTTATAATCCTGTCTTCAATGCTGCTTTGGTTCCTCGCCTCGTCTCTGCAGAGCCTGAAGCAGCGGCTTGGGAAGAGCAACATTCAGGCGCGGCTGGGTCGTCCCATCGGCCCGCTGATGCGGGGAGGCGCCGGAGGACGTGGCTTCGGCGTGGCAGGAATGCGCGGAGCTATGCGAGGCCTCAGAGGACGAGGAAGAGGAGGCGCCATGAGAGGAGCGCTGGCTCTTAGAGGTATGATGAATTCTCCACATCATGCGTTATAGTTAAACTGGGGTGTGGTGATGTAACCAGTCTCAGACTCAAACATCAGTACTGCCGAAGACTCATGGCACGGTAAAGGATTAAAGTGTGTGCGCGCTTGTGACAGGTCAGCTGAAGGGCCGAGGTGGTCCGGGGCGTCCAGGTCTTCGCAAGGGAATGCGCCAGCGAGGAGGAGCCACGGGTCGAGGAGCCGCTCTGACTGGCCGAGGAGCAGCACGTGGAGGAGCCGGAGCCCGTGGTGAGCAGATACAGGACTTTATTTATTTGGATAGAATTTTGTGGATAATCAAATTCTCATCATTTACACAATGTGCTATTTAAGCAATTATAAACAACTCTATGATCATATGATATTGTGTAAATTTATGTAAAAGAAGTGGTGTTCACACAAGGAGCTTGTATATCTTGTGTGCACCTGGAGGAGTAAAAGTCATGTCTGCTAGACGTCATGTCTAGTGGCAGCCACCCTGTTTGCTTTGGGGTGTGTGTCTCTTGTAACTGATGCACTGCAGTGGATAGACTGCATTACTGGAAGATGATGAGAAGGTTCTCTTCACCATTTTATCACTTTCTTGTTTTCAGCTCTCCCTTTTGTGGAGATGTGTGTGTGTGTGTGTGTGTGGCTAAGTTCAAATCGGCTGTAGCAGGAAATACTCGATAAATGAGGCCTAGAGTTAATGATGGTGTATGTGTTGACCCTTAAGTTGTGCCGTTCTTTCAGGTCGCGGAGGTCTGCGCGGTCGTGGCGGTTTCCTTGGAAGAGGCCGCGGTCGAGGCCGAGGCAGGGGAGCAGGACGTCCCGTCGTCACCAGAGAACAGCTGGACAATCAGCTGGACGCCTACATGTCCAAAACCAAGGGACATCTAGACGCAGAGCTGGATGCGTACATGGCCCAAGCTGACCCGGAGAGCATGGAGTGATCTGCGAATGTATACACTGAAATCTTCAGTCAGATAGGCATCTAGTTACAGGCATTATATTTCCTGAATGTCCATTTTTAATCGAAAATGCTATTTACACTGAACTTTCTACAAAGTGATGAGATATATGTGGCGAGAGCTGTCCGACGTTGAGCTCCACACGCTTACTTTACTGATTCGAGTGAAAAAGGAGCACCTTTTTATACAGCCTAGGCTCATTTTAGTGTCCACACAGTGCCCATAGAAATGCTGGACAGTGGACATCGAGCTCCCCTGACATGGACCCCTTCACAAAACAGACTTTTTGCCCTGTGTGTGTTTTATTAAAGCTGGACTTTGGGGAAAATGTTGTTTAGTATTATTAATACTGATCTACTCTAAAATCGAACCAGATTTGTTTTGGCACACGCTGTTCCTGATAACATTGTGCTACGAACACGTTTCCCCCTTCGTCTTCTATTTTATTGTGATTTTTAAATGGTCAAGTCATACTCATGGATTCGGGTCATGTGATTACTGCAGTTGTTTGTGTATAAAAAAAGAAAAAGAAATTCACTACAAAACACCTTTATTGTAGTTCAACAGCCATTTTTACTTTCTTTTAATAAATATTGGCCATGATGGATAAGAAGCTTTGTGTTTGATTCTAAATGTGAAGTGTCTGTCGTCTCTGAGGGATGTAGTGTTAAATATTTCAGCTTGTGCTCAGGCACGGTGTCTCAGGTCTAATAAAGAGTGTTAAAAGGAGGTGCTTGAGCGTTAGAGAGATTTATATTTGTGATATTTTGTGCTGTTTGTGTATGATGAGGTTATTTGCAGTTGTGGGAGTGAACAAATCTGTGCCTACGTCACAAAACTACTTGCAAGGACATCAGCAGTATCACGCCTCTCACTGTTGCTAGGCAACTGAGAAACTATGGAAACCGGAAGTTAATTCAGCAGCAGCTAAAATGTAAGGTAGGGGCTCGAAACGCGAAAAGTACCAAGAATATCCATATGGTATGAATTTCTTAACATGAGCATTTTTTTGGTTGGTGAATTACTTCACAACGGCTCGGTGCGACTAAAATGATATCTATTCCCTACAATGAGCACGGGCTGCTAGCCGCCATTTTGAATACGTTATCGGTGGGTCACGACCGAGCTATCAAAACAATTTCAATTTCCGGAATGGTGAATATCCAAAAAAATAAATAAAAATATGTATGTTAAGTTACAATTAAATAATCGATGAAATAAATGTAATTTAACAGTAGATCAATGTAATATTATTAGCATTGTAAAACTATCTAGCCGTAAGCTCGTACGGAAATGACGTAAGGTTTCCATGACAACAAGACGAAGCTCGGCTACATAGAGAGAGAGAGAGAGAGAGAGAGTGAACAGACCGCAGAGTGAAGCAGGGAGAATGTGAGGAGAACCTTTATAAGATTATTATTATGATATTTCATTTACCTACACGAAATAATATTTTATGTAAATATTTACAGCTTCTGTGCGTCTTCTTGTCACCTGGACGTCATCTTTCCTCAGCTTTATCAGTACAGCAATGCTGGAAGCCATTCAAGTTACTGGTGAGTTTCCTGGATTATTATTATTATTATTAGTAGTAGTAGTAGTAGTATTTATTATTATTAGTAGTAGTAGTAGTAGTATTTTTTATTATTATTATTATTATTATTATTATTATTATTATTATTATTATCATCATTATTATTATTAGTAGTAGTAGTAGAAGTAGTATTTTATTATTATTATTATTATTATTATTATTATTATTATTATTATTATTATTATTATTATTATTCCAGGATCTCATTGTTAGAATTCTAAATAAACAAACATATGAATAATAATAATAATAATAATAAAAAACATCTATAGCACAACAAGGGCTATAAGGAGACTTTCTAGTTATGATCATCAGTCTAAATCAGTGATTATAACATGAAACATTAAGTGTGGTTCAGGAGGCTGCAGTAGTGTAGAAACTAACATTCAGAAGATTTTAAATGTAGTCTTCTGTTTATATCTTGCATGATATTTATAGTAAAATATGTATTGTTGTTGATATTATGAAGTAGTATGATGATGAGGTGTATCAGTGGAAGGAGATGGAAGGAGTCTCCAGTGTCAGTGCTGTGTAAGACAGAGGTGGAGAGGTTTGTGACGTGGGAAAGACTTCAGGACAAAGAAGTTCAGACTTTTCTTTAACATTGCTTCGTTACATCATGCTGGTTTGTTTGTTTTCCTATAAGTACTCTATATATTTTAAATATTTCTGTATTGTATAATACAATCAATATCCATCCTGTACCTGTACCTGTCTCTTGCCTATGCAAATAATTATACATATAATATATTATAATATAATCACACAGACAGACAACTACAGTTGTCTGTCTGTGTGATTATATTATAATATATTATATGTATAATTATTTGCATAGGCAAGAGACATATAAACAATGTAAAAAATGATTTTTAAAATGATATTGCTTAAATTGTGTATTGAATATGATAATTGGATCGTATTTTAAATCACTGTCATGTCAAAAGTAATACATGGTATTACACTTAACGCCTGATCATTTCACATCCCAGAGCTCTGTTAGAGTAATCGGCTGTGATGATGAAGCCGTGTCCTTCCGGCTCATTGCTCTCGTTAAAAGCTCGCTCCTGTTGTGATTCAATGCCTCGAGTCCTCTCACTGCCTGTGTGCTCCTACTGTCCACAATAATCAGGATCATTTTAATGAAGCGTGGCACAGTGCATCCTCAGAGCTCACGCACTCCAGCCACCGAGGTCAGTTTAACATGACTTGATTCCGAAAGACAAATAAACGAATTCAGTCGCAGAACATCCCGAGGCCTGTCTCTAACAGAGCAGGACAGGTCAGATAAGATGTGAGAAAAGAAAGAAAAGTGGCTGTGGTTTTGTCATGCTGTAACCCAATCTCTCATGGATTTATCGCTGAGGATATTTCACTGTCACGCTCCTTAAGAAAGGATTCTTTAGGACTTTACAATAGGCTTTGTTTTTTGTTCTTTCCATATCAATTTCATTTGTTGTAGTTACAAAGAGGGCACAGAGATTAGGTTTCCAGGAAAATGGGACACGAAGAGCAGAAGGAAAGAGCCAATTGAAGAACTTTAAATGTTTAAGAGCGTTTTAAATGTCATGCTAATTTACATCGAATAATTGTTCTTTAACAGGAACGGGTAGGTCTCTTCCTCCATACAAGATTAATGATCAGGTGTATGTAACATCGATTTAAAGCAGCCTCTGATCCAAAGATTCTTCTTTCAGAGACACCTCGGAGGCCACACCTCCTTTGTTAGGCCATGCGTTTATCACTGGGACTGACAGCGCAGAGGCTATGCCTTCTTTACTGGCCCACACTTTTATCACTGGGACTGACAGCACAGAGGCTATGCCTTCTTTACTGGCCCACACTTTTATCACTGGGACTGACAGCACAGAGGCCACACCTTCTTTACTGTGACGTGAACCACAGAGGCCACATCTTCTTTACTGGGGACTGAAACCACAGAGGCCACATCTTCTTTATTGGGCCACAACTTTATCACTGGGACTGACGCCACAAAGGCCATGCTTCCTTTGCTAGGCCACACCTTTATCACTGGGACTGACAGCTCAGAGGCCACACCTTCTTTACTGGGCCACGACTTTAGCACTGGGACTGACAGCTCAGATGCCACACCTCCTTTACTGGGCCACACCTTTGGCAGTGGGACTGACCACACGAAGGCCATGCCTCCTTTGCTAGTCCACACCTTTAGCACTGGGACTGACACCACAAAGGCCATGCCTCCTTTGCTAGGCCACACCTTTATCACTGGGACTGACTGCTCAAAGGCCACACCTTCTTTACTGGGCCACGACTTTAGCACTGGGACTGACAGCACACAGGCCACACCTCCATCACTAGGTCTGACAAGCTGTTCCACTGATTAGTGGATATTTGATCTTCTACATCATATGCTTACATTTCCCTTTAGAACATCTCCACTGGGCTGAGAAGGACATGGCTAAGAAGTGTGTACTGAGAGTCATGGAGAAGCCTGTAAGTCAGGTGTATGTGGATCGCCGATCTTCTAGTGTCCTAAAGAGCAGCTCCGTCTTCCTGCAGAAAGAGGAGGAGACAGAAGGCAAGATGCTCAAGCACTCCCCCTACAGACAGTTTAAAAGAGCACAGCATATCGTCTCTACATCGACCCACCGAGACATGAGGCCTCTGGTGCTGATCCGTTCAGGTAATCAGAGCTATGGAGAAATCAGCCAATCACAGCTTTTCCGTTGTTCCTGGCCAGGGAACAATATAAGCATCCTTGGCAGTCCAGTCAGCCTGTCTCCACGTCCTGGTAGCCAGATCAGCAGAGCTTATCTACCTCGGGTCAGACTCCCACAGCTGGCTAAAGGTAGTAGAGATGGAGAAAACTCCACAAAGAAGCCTTGCATTCTCACTGCCATTAAACCTTCTAATGTGGAGAGTGAGAAGGCCAAGTTCTTCAAGTCAGACTTCAGGTATAACCCACAGTTTGAGTACAGCAACCCAGCATCACCACAAGTTCTGGAAAAACACAGCAAAGCCTCTGACCGCTTCCTCACACAGGTAACAGTCCATCTCTGATTCCAAGCACAACACACAAAACCTATTTAACCCCTGACAAATAATCCTCCTTCCATCTTCTTTCTTTGTCTCTCAAACTCCATTACCATCAAATCCATTCTTTTACTTTTTACTTCTACTTATCATCATAATCATCACAAACACGACCAAATGTAGTAGGAGCTAATGAAGTTAAATGAAGGTTCATTATGAAGATTTCTTCTTCTACACCTGTTCTCTCACTCCTTCCAGTTCTTTCACTCTTTTTCCATTAAACATATGATTTGCGTAAGCGTTCAACAGACAGCACTCGTCTTAGCATCCTCGCGGACTTGCTGTATTTCTTGTGTCAGCTTCATTCTTTCACCTCTCTATGACGAGTTAATGCCGTTCTCCCAGGCGGTACGCATCATGGAGCTGGCTCTGCACAAGTACGGAAATTACGAGAAGTTTGAGCAGGCCACCGGAGGAAGCTTGCTGACCAAGAGCCGAATCTGGGCCCACGTCAAGAAGTACATGGAGAAGGAAGGCTGTGTGGGAGAGGTAAGTGCATGCACATCAGAGCATTTATCATAATCAGATCAGATGAGTTTAATGTGCAGTATGGTACAGTACAGCATGTGATTCTGTTTGTGTGTGTAGATAGTGGTGCACCTGACCGATGACCTGCTCTCCAGAGCCTCCATGACCGTGGTGAACGGCAGGCCAACTCTCACCATCAATATCTCCGCAGCCAGGGAGCAGTGGCTCGAGGGCATGCTGAGACATGAGATTGGTGTGTGTGTGAAAAGCATTCTATAGATCCATAACACTGTACAAGTCTTTATTGGAGGTGTGCTTATCTCTCTCCTTCTATCACTCAGGTACTCACTATTTCCGCAGCATCAATAACAGCCAGCAGCCATGGAGCAGCGGAGCCGGGCGGAAGAAGCTCGGACTGAAGCCGGTCAACCCCACAGAGGAGGGCCTGGCCAGCATCCACAGCGTGCTGTTCCGCAGAGACCCCCGGCTGTGGCGTGCCGCCCTGCTCTACTACACCGTCCACCAGGCGGCGCACATGTCCTTCACGCAGCTGTTCCAAGAGCTCGCACGCTTCGTCCACGATCCCGGCACACGCTGGGACTACTGCGTACGAGCTAAACGCGGCCAGACCGACACATCACAACCCGGTAATAATAACACTGTACAGCATTAAACAGACAAGCGATAAGAGTCTATATCTAATTTTCTGTCCCTGAACTCAGGCTGTTTCAATAAGGACCAGGTTTATCTGGACGGCATCCTGAAGATCCTCAGGCACAGAGAGAAGATCGACTTCCAGCTCCTCACTGCACTTGGGAAGGTCAGATGTGACTACTAATGTGACCTTTTCATTTGTTCTTCAGCACACTTATTGAATTACAGTGTGACCAATGCATAGATAAGCTTTTAAAAGACTGCTGATGGAAACGGAAAATGCTGATGCTGGCAAAACATTGTGCATTAAGCCTTTTTAACATACAGAGAACTACCTACAACTCTAAATAGTGCGTGTAGCTAATGAAGCTATTTGATGAGAAATTTGACTGTAAATCTCCTTGAGGTTGTTTATCTTGTTACTATCCAACAGACAAAAAAAGCTGAATGTCTTGATTTAGTGTAGGTTAAGAAGAAAAATAATTATGTCACATCTTTATTTCTCCATTTGTAGCAGGAACATTAGAGCAGCTGTTCCCTCACCAAGCATCTTTTGTTAATGAGACAGAAAATGCAGCTTATCATGTAAATGAGAAATTATTTCAATCAATTTTTGTGGAACGTCCACTATACAGTCCAGGTGTTACTATAGAAATACTACAGATATTAGTACAAACCTGTGATGTGCAGCTGCACTATTGTCAGAGTGTCAATCAATCACCTTTTGACCAATCAGTATCAAGAACTAATTATAAGGCCCTTTACTTATTTATGCTAATAACTAGGACACTGTATAACTTTTAACACTTGAGCCATGAGATTTTTTTTTTTAAAGCTAACTCTTGTTTAATGACCCTTTATTGTGCATATATACAGTAGGTTAATGCACTTAGTATGGAGGCGTAAAGACGTCTTATGAGGACATTAAGCTGTTACTTATTTAACCCACATGAGCATGCACATTCTGCAGGTGTCCTACGAGGACGTGGAGCGCCTGAAGAGCCTGGCTGTGATGGAGAATGTACGAATCCCTCACTTCCTGCAGGACCAGGCGCGTTACGCCGAGCAGCTCCAGAAGATCATGGCGGTCAATCAGCTGACCGATGAAGAGCTCCAAACGCTTATCTGAGCATGCCAGGACACCCCCGTGACCTCTGATTCCCAACACCGACCTAGCCTGATCATTCTGAAAATTCTGTGTGCTAGACTGACCAACCCTGCATCTCGGACCTAGCCTACGAGTGATGCTCATTACTGTATACCCAAGTGTCCTTTTTAATCCATTCAAAGAAAGTGTACATTTTTCTAAAAGGTTGTTTCTGTTAAAGTGAAAAGAAATCAGGCATGCCAGGATGAACATAAACACAACCTCAGTGCCACCTACCTGCCGTGATCAGAAATGACATTTTTTAATAATCCAAACTTCTGAGGAGAAATATATATATATATATATATATATATATACTTGCCAATGTGGCTCTCTGCTCATGCCAGATTGTGGGTGTGTCCTAAATGCTAGCATACGCTTTGCATTTCTACTACACTGTCAGCTAGTTCAGAAACATCCCAAAAATGTCTTTTAGTCAGACCTCTTTCTGATTTTTCTGGTCATTTTTGTTCTATTTTAAAAATTCATACTGTTTTCTACAGATTCTCACACTACTCTGTGAGTGTATGTCAGTTGTGACATTGAGAAATGTTATTTATGTATATTAGTTATGTACATTAGCAAAGGTCATGATTTCTAGACACGTTTTTGTTAGTATACTGCGTAATTAAACCACACAAGAGTATATAAATTTGTTCTTCTGACACAAACAGTCACAAGTTACAATACTACCATCACCATGCTTTACTGTGGCCATATACTGTACACTATATTGATATAAGTTTTGGGTCGTCTGCCTTTACATGTACATGAATGTAATATGGAGTTGTCCAGCCCTTTCCCAGCTGTTCAACTCTTCTGGGAAGGCTTTAGGAGTGTGTTAATGGGAATTTTTTGACCATTCCTCTAGAAGCACATTTGTGAGGTCAGGCACTGATGTTGGACGAGAAGGCCTGGCTCACACTCCAAAGGTGTTCTGTGGGGTTGAGGCCAGTCAAGTTCCTCCACACCAAACTCTCTCATCCATGTCTTTATGGTCCTTGCTTTGTGCACTGGTGTGTAGTCATGTTGGAACAGCGGTCATCCCCAAACTTTTCCCATAAAGTTGCATGAAATTTTCCAAAATGTCTTGGTATGCTGAAGCATGAAGAGTTCCCTTTCACTGGAACTAAGGGGCCGAGCCCAACCCGTGAATTCAGTGAGGGGTGTTCCAAAACTTTTGCCAATATAGTGTACGTCTATTTGCAGTTCTGTTTTCCTGGACAAAATAGATGAGATGCTAAGCAGAAGCTAGTTAATGACTGATGTAACAATGAAAATAAGATGAAACTACTTGGATT
Source organism: Hemibagrus wyckioides (assembly GCF_019097595.1). Taxonomy (NCBI): domain Eukaryota; kingdom Metazoa; phylum Chordata; class Actinopteri; order Siluriformes; family Bagridae; genus Hemibagrus; species Hemibagrus wyckioides. The sequence continues at coordinate 11,237,780 of NC_080721.1, read as the reverse complement.
GCTGTAGATGTGTTGGTCATTTATGACAAAAAAAAGGCATTGTATGGCTGAAATTACACTGTAATCTGACTTAGCATCGAACGCTAACTATTGGACTTCCATTTGTTCTACTGCATCAATTTGAGTCAAACTTGTACACACCATGAAAATATTATTTAAACCTTGGATATAATCCGAAACATGGCAAAGATAAATATAGGTTTTGTACACCAGACGGAGACTAAGATTGCTAACTCTTCTTTCCAGCACTAGTGTTTGGGACACACCCTTTATTCCTTACAAACTGTATTTATATTATACATTTTTTTTGGTAGATGTTAATTTCTGTGACTACTTTAAATGTTAGACTTTGATGATTTGTAAATTAGCATGTTTTCAGGTTTGTGTCTGTGGCATTTCGCATGAAAACACACAACTTTTTTCTCCCAAGTGGTTTCCTTCCTAATGCTTATTATTATTATATTACAAAAGTTTTTCCTCAGATATTTGAGGAACGTTGTGTTCTGATGTTCATAAACGTGTCAAATCCTAATAAATTTACCCACTTATTTCACGTTTTTGTCCGTTTTTCCCCCACTATCCCTGACAGACTTAAGGTCTAAACATGTTTTGTACTGATTGTTGATATGCTACGGTAGAAAAAACAGGGCTTGACGTGAGAGGAAACGTATTCCTCTCTTTTTTCCACTCTTTTCCTTTTTTATTGCAAAAAAAACATTTATTGTAAATCATCCTTTGAACCCATTCATGTCATTTTTTTTTTTTTTACCATTTTACATAAAATATCTGTGACATTTCAGAAATGTCAACATGTAGTACTCTCCTATGGCTAACTGACTAACTAGCTAGCTAACTAGCTGGTTCACGTTGGGTTAAATAAAATTTTGAAGCCTTCTAGTGTAAGACAGAGTGAGATTTTAGGGAAATCTTTCTTTCCCAAGACAAATTTAATGGTATATGAGGAAAAAAATAGCAACAAACAGCTAACAAGGATTCTTCCCTGAGGTAGTTTGCTCACTAGTGTTAGCATTTATTAGCATTAGAAACGCCCATTAGTGTGAGAGGACCCACATGCGTTACACACATCAGTAGAATTTAGGTGAAACTATCATTTAAAATTCATTTCTAAGAATGAATCCGTGTGAATTCAAACATTATTATTAACTTTTAAAGCTGATATTCATGGCAGAGCTCAGTATTTTGTACCAGGTGCAGGCCACTAGATGGCGCTGTCACACATGAACTTTTACAGCCTGCAAATTAAACCAGTTTCATGGAGACAACACGCCGTGAAGCTACACAAAGATCTCATAATGCTGGAGTGAAGAAAAGGAGAAAAAAAAAACATCAGTATATTTTGTATTTTTTAAAATTAGTTACAAATAATGAAAGATAATCAAAGCTGTTATTGCATTAGGATTCACCGGGTGATGTGAAAACGTCGAAGTTGCATAATCAGTCCATCAGTGTACGATTACAGGGTCATCTGATGTTAAAAATATGGCAATATAAATCCTCAGAGTTTGTGAGAGATCATAGCTAACAAACAGCATCATAAAGGCCATGAAGACCAAACATCAAGTCCAGGAGTCCAGTGTTCTGGAAAAGTGCCAGACAGGCATATATAAAAATCCCCAGATTTAAATATCATTATGGCTTATCATGAGATCTATTTGAAAAACTGTCATAAGTATAATCCATGGATGTCCATCCATCTATCCATCCATCCATCCATCCTTTCTTCCATCCATCCACCCATCCATCCATCCATCCATCAATCAATCCATCCACCCTTTCTTCCATCTATCCATCCAGCCATCTATCCATTAATCCATCCATCAATCCATCCATCCATTCGTCCATCCATCCATTGGAAGTGTGGAAAAAGAAACCACTCCCTACAGAGGAGCTTATAGTCAGTAAGCAGTCAGAGGTAAAGCTCAAGATGAAGCTACCAGCACCATGCTTCACTGAGAGAGTTAAATGTCAATGTGCAGTTTAACATTCATTTAAAAACAAAACAAAACAATTTTCTATACCAAATTTGGCACTGGCTCTTCACATGCACAGGTTATTCACATCATCAGCTTAGTGACCGGAACTAAACATATGATTTGAACTTACATGCTTCAAAAATAAAACCTCATGAAGGCACTAGTTAATAAAAAAATGTGACCACATAAGGAATTCATTAGCTGATTTCTCAATGACAAAGTTGACCTTGGTTATTTTAGTTGACTTTGTGTCTGAAGATGTAAAGGTTTAGAGGTGATGTTTGTTACTTTAAATATCAAGGTGCAAGCAACCATGTGTTAAATATTAACGATTAGGAATGAGGAAATTTACACATATGTTTTTCTGTCTATTGAACATTTATCACCTCCTTCACTCGGACTCCAAAATTCTTAATTATATTACATCCTGATAACATTGTTGATAGGGCTTGTTTAAGGACACACACGCACACACACACACACACACACACACACATACGCACACACGCACGCACACACGCGCGCACACACACGCGCGCACACACACGCGCGCACACACGCGCGCACACACGCGCGCACACACACGCCATGGAAGGATGTAACCTAAAAACAAGCTCACTCATGCTCCTACTGTAGAGGACTTGCTTATACAAATTTTCTCACCGAAGGAGGCGTGGTTTGTGTCTGTCAGTTTTGATGAAGTGGGCATGGCCTCTGTCATTCGTCTTGAGGAGGAGGCAAGGCCAATGTGCCTGTTAATCTTTCTAAACTAGGTGTGGCCTCTGTGCCTGTTAGTCTTAGAGAAGGAGGCATGGCTTCTGTGTTGTCAGTCATAGAGAAGGAGGCGTGGCCTCTGTGTTGTCAGACATAGCGAAGGAGGCGTGGCTTCTGTGTTGTCAGTCAGAGAAGGAGGCATGGCCTCTGTGTTCTTAGTCATAGAGAAGGAGGTGTGGCCTCTGTGTTATCTGTCATAGAGAAGGAGGCATGGCTTCTGTGTTGTCAGTCTCAGAGAAGGAGGCATGGCCTTTGTGCTGTCAGTCATAGAGAAGGAGGCGTGGCCTTTGTGCTGTCAGTCATAGAGAAGCAGGCATGGCCTCTGTGCTGTCAGTCTTAGAGAAGGAGGTGTGGTCTCTGTGTTGTCAGTCATAGAGAAGGAGGCATGGCCTCTGTGCTGTCAGTCATTAAGAAGGAGCCGTGGCCTCTGTGCTGTGAGTCTCAGAGAAAGAACATTATATCACAAACAACTCTATCTCTAATACAGATAATTTATATTACTTTGATCAGTTAAATTCTCAGTATTGCTTTATTACTTCATTAAAAACTTTTTAGCACATGTGTAAATTGAAAAATTGTATACATACATATCTCTCTCTCTCTCATCTCCTTAAATATCTGATTGTTTCTCTACATTCAAAATGATTTCTACTGTACAACAGCTGGAAAAGATTCAGTCTCAGTCCATCTCAGTCTCTCTGCAGTGATGTCACACCACCACGACAGTCTCCACAGCCCGAAGGTCAAAGGTCACCGCTCATGTTTGGGTGTGATGTCATCCCTCTCCACCACGGCCACACTGCTGCTTCCGTTGAGCAGCGGCTCCTTCATCGGCTCCTTCATCGGCTTCTCGTTTGTACAACCCGTGAAAAACTCGGCCACGATGGGGCAGTGCTCCGACGCCACGCCGCCCCATGACCAGTTATCAGGGATCCAGGGGTTGGTTAGACCTTCTCTCACCACGGAGCAATAACCTACACAAACACATCACACACACAAACATGATTCGTGTCAGCTTGTAAGAATCAGTTATTAAGTAAATTCTTTAATTTAGTTCATTACTGAAATGTTTTCTATGATTGTGAGTTCGTGTACAATCACAAAACACAAGTCTTACTGAGGGCTTTCTGAGGATTTGTTAGTGACACACTCATGAGCGCACATTCACACACTCCTGCAGTTACACACACACTCATGTGCACAACCAGACACATACACATGTGCACATAAACACAACCAGACACATACACAACCACACACTCATATTCACAACCAGACACATACACAACCCCACACACACACACACACACACACACACACCCATTCACAACCACACACACACACAAACCGACACACACACAAACCTGTGTAGAGCTTCTTGATGCTACGACTGGCCCAGATGTTGTCCAGACAGCTGGATCCCTGTGGTGTTTTTGTGCTGATGTTGGTGTTGATGGAGGAAGGCACGAGCGCGCTCAGCTTCTCTTTCTTCAGAGGCTCAAACTGAGCGCTGTCTGGAGGAAGCCCAAAGCCTCCGACAACCAACACGTTCTTCACCCCTACAGAGAGAAATCACACTGAGCTCCGAATTTCACACCGAGAGCACCATCATCACATACACATCAAGCTCACTGCACACAAAATAACCTGAGCTTCAGCAGTTAAAGGTCTGGAACGTTTAAGAGGGTTCTCCTTTAAGAGAACATTTCTGAAATGACTCAAGCTGATCTGAGATTTCTTCAATTCAGGCTACACTTAAACACTTATCTTGCTTTTTCACTTAAACAGTAAATAATGAACAGCTTGTTCTCAAAAGGGCATGATCTCTAACAGGATAGAAAACATATTATACAGTGGAACCTCGGTGTACGAAGTTAATCAGTTCAGGAGGCGAGTTCTTAAGGGGAAAATGTGTATTGCAAAACTAATTTTCCCATAAGAAATAATGTAAATACAGATAATCCGTTCCAGCCGCCCAAAAATCTGACCAGTATGACCAATACAAAGCGTATGTACTCTATATTATTGCTCACAAAGAACTGACCCAAGCCAAGCAAGGGTCTTCACAGGAAGTCGTGCCACCAAGCTTGGGCTGAAAATAGAACAGACCACCCACACCACCGATCTGTCAACAAGAAAACACCCGAAAAATCACCTAGCTTTTGAACGCATGCTGAAGGTAACGCTGGGATCGTGGGTTGACTCTTTCACACAGCTTTCACTGACTGGAAAACAATTGGAAAATTCGTAAACTCGCTTTGCTTGGCTTTCCACTGAAGCTAGCAAGTTTTGAATGGCTCCCGGACGTACGCGCGACTTAGCCGGGGTTTGGGTCAGTTCGGGTCGTTCGTATGCCGATGCAAATTTCTTACAAAATTTCAATTTTTAAGGCGAAAATTGGTAAGGGACATCGGTATGCCGAGGTTCCACTGCACTTTATGTCTTTGATTTCCAGCCCTGAACCTGAAACTTAATTCTAATCTAAATTTTGTTTATTAGGCTAATGTATAAATTCTAACACGTGCTACTTTGCTGTCTAAAAATGGACATAACATGTAGAGGGAAAAAGTCTCGTGTCAAAAATAATAAATCGCAGATCAACAAACTGCAAAACAAAAAAGCAGTTAAAATAAAATAAAATAAATAAATATATAAATAAATACATACATTAAAATAAAATAAAATAAAATACAGTAAAATAAAATAAATATATATATATATATAAATATATATATAAATATATATATATATATATATATATATATATATATATATATATATAAATATATAATAAATATATGTATATATATATATATATATATATATATATAAATAAATACATTAAAATAAAATAAATAAGTTAATGAGAGCAGGATAACTCGAACACTAAGATGTTATATATTAAACAGAAAGCACAATAAGGTAGAGAAATCGTGTCAGTGTGCTTACGCTGCACTGCGCTCCGGTTTAGCTCACCATCAGCACAAATAGCGTCCAGAGATCCAGCCGGGCAGCTGAACCCACTGACACGCTGCCAATAAGTCACACATCAGACACCCAGTGCATTCTGGGACATCAAGAAACCAACCTCTCAGAGTCTCCTGCACTCCAGGGCTCAGCTTCTGGGCCTTCGGCTCGTCGGATTTGTGGCTCCGCCCATTCTGCTGCTTCGGCGCCGACGGAGGTTTCAGGTGCACGTTCACTACGGTGAGCTCAGACGATCCGATCTGGGTATAGAAACGGAGATCAGACGCGGGAAGTCGGAGACGAACACAGAATCACAAAAACTCCTTAATTTTAAGCAAATAAAAAACCACAAAAAGATCTAAATCTATTAATTTACAAAAGAGACTGTACACTAAGATTTTGTTTATTTTTTTGCAAAATAGAGAAATAAAGCGCTGGATTATTTGTAATTATTCTTGCACAGTTTATTAGATTTATTCGCAGCTGCTTGTGATATTTTCTAAGGATTTTTTTTCTATTTATTTTATCAGTAGCCTGATTTGATGCTGATCAGACGGACACTAAAGATGATCATGTATTAATGAACGTCTGCAGTGGTCAGTATCTATCAAAAGTGGTCCAAGGAAGGAACAGTGGTGAACCAGCGACAGGGTCATGGGCGGTCAAGGTTCACTGAGCACAGAAAGTTAAGGGCCTTGCTCAGGAGCCTAATGGTGGCAGATTGGAGGTGCTGGGGATTAAACCAGCCTGATGTGTGCATTAAACTGTGCAGTGAAATGTTTAAGGATCATATTTACACCGAATCAGTTACTCACACAGGCACACACAGGCACACACAGACACACACAGGCAAACACAGACACACACAGGCAAACACAGACACACAAAGACACACAAAGACACAAACAGGCACACACAGGCACACACAGGCACACACAGACACACACAGACACACACAGACACACACAGGCAAACACAGACACACAAAGACACACAAAGACACAAACAGGCACACACAGACACACACAGGCACACACAGGCACACACAGGCACACACAGGCACACACAGGCACACACAGGCACACACAGACACACACAGGCACACAGGCACACACAGACACACACAGGCACACACAGACACACACAGACACACACAGACACACACAGACACACACAGGCACACACAGGCACACAGGCACACACAGGCACACACAGGCACACACAGGCACACACAGGCACACACAGGCACACACAGGCACACACAGGCACACACAGGCACACACAGACACACACAGACACACACAGACACACACAGGCACACACAGGCACACACAGGCACACACAGGCACACACAGGCACACACAGGCACACACAGGCACACACAGACACACACAGACACACACAGACACACAGATTAGGAGTTGTACAGATTCCTTGCTTGCCCTTCAGCCAGAGCTGCTGTTACTCACATAAAAGTGTCCGAGGTAGGCTTTGGGCTGGGCGTCGTTCCCGTTGCCGTTAGCAGCAGCGCTCTCCAAAACCACGGCCTCTTTCAGCTGGATGCCGGCCGAGGAGTCCCAGAGGAAACCGGAATATTCTGAACCCTGCACAAAAACACACAAACAGTCAGCAGCAGGATACACAACAAACCTCCACACACTGTGCTGCTGTATTGTGTGTGTGTCTGTTTTATATTAGTGTATGTGTGTGTGAGAAAGTGTGTGAGTGAGAGTGTAGGTGTGTGTGTGTGTATAGGATATGTGTCTGTGTAGTGCGTGTGTGTATGTGAGTTTGTGTGTGTGTAGCATACGTTTGTGTGTGTGTGTGTAAAAGTGTGTGAGGTAAAATGTGTGTGTGTGTGTGTGAGAGAGAGAGAGTATAGGATATGTGTCTGTGTAATGGGAGTGTATGTGTGTGTATGTGTGTGTGTGTGTGTGTGTGAGAGAGAGAGTATAGGATATGTGTCTGTGTAATGGGAGTGTATGTGTGTGTGTGTGTGTGTGTGTGTGTGTGTGTGTGAGAGAGAGAGTATAGGATATGTGTCTGTGTAATGGGAGTGTATGTGTGTGTATGTGTGTGTGTGTGCTTACTATACTGGACTCTCCAGTGGGTTTTCCAGAAGCAGCACATTTCCACACACCACGAGGGCCGTTCCAGTTACACACACTGGAGAGAGTGGGCTGATTGAGCTCAGAGCAAAACTGAAACACACACACACACACACACACACAACTGAAATGACTTAAAACAAATGTAGTGATACCAGAAACACCACTGTGTATAAAAAGGAATAACTGGTGATTATATTCCAATAATAAAGTGTTTTATTTCCTTCACGTGCACAAATTCAAGTAGGAAGAAACCTTGAGACTCAGGAGAGAACCTCGTCCTCATCTGGGTGAGAGTGGAGAGTGTGATTATTAATCATTACCCTTCATTATCTCTGTACTATTGGGTCAAAAACTGCAGCCAGGAAATCCGTTCTAGTTTTAATCTGATGTCTATCTTGATGAAGTTATCAGCTGGATACATGACCTTACTGTAGATAGAAACCATGAAGATGGACTGCAACTGGTTTCATCTTCAGGGCTTCTAACCACAGTAATGTCATGGCTGTCCATGTGCTCCAACCTCAGCCATTTATTAAGAAACGTTTCATTTACAGCATTGAGTGGACGCCCTTATCCAGAGAGACTTGCATTTTATCTCTCTTTATCTCTTATCCAACTGAGCAATTGGGGTTTAAGGAACTCACAAGCTTCCGGTCAGTAGTCCAACACCTAGACCACAAAGCTACCACATCCAGAAGGTTGTGGAACGTAAACAAGTTAGTTCCTGTTATTTATGTCAAAACACTTCCCTTTCTCATTCTCGAAGAAAACAAGACAAAACAACCCACAAAGGTATCACGAAAAATGTCAGGTTACTAAAACACACAAAATAATGTTAGGTATGTTTATCTTTGGTGTGTTTATTTATTTATTTAAATGTATTTATTTATTTAAATGTATTTATTTATTTAATTGTATTTATTTAAATTTGAATTTATCTCAAATTCAATATTATTACATTTATTTATGAATTTATTTAAATGTATGTATTTATGTTTTCAATTTATTAATTTATTTAAAGTTAATTATTTATTTAAATATATTTATGTATTTAATTCTATTTATTTATTCATTTACATTTTAAAATTCAATACTCATTATTAAATTTATTGATTTCAATTTATTTATTTGCAGTTATTTATTTATTTTAAGGAATTTATTTATTTATTTCAATTTCTTTATTTATCAGACTGAGATAATGCGGAGAGCCAAAATACACGCCCCTGCCTACGCTGTTACTATAAAACCGATAACCTGTTAAAAAGACGACAAATTTTTGACGCTGAATTTTGTTTGTTTTGTTTTTGTTTACACAGCTGGATATAAATCTTTGCCTCCCACGTGGATTTTCAATGGAAAAAGAAAAAGGAAATTGCATTATCTATAAATATTTCATTGGGATCTGATACTGAAACTGGTATGAACACACTGAAACTGCTGCCACTGAAGAACCGAATTGTTCACCTTCTTCATTTCGTCCTAAGCCTATGCAAAACTTCTGTACTCAATAGTCTCAGCCACAGAAGAGAATTTGTGTCTCAGTCAGCGTAACCATTATGAAAATGAACAATAATCATAATCCTGAACGCCTGAGCGATCATCCATCCAGACTAATGCACAGATCCGGATCATATCTGCCCTAAAGAACTCAACCCAAACCTGCAGCACCTCCAGCACAGTAAGGCTGCGTATTTATCACATGCAATCTGATCAGTGTGCCTGACATTTACCATCACCTCTCCTTCTATAATTAGTGAAATTCCCACTCGGGGCGACTCCGGCCTGCTGATCTATGAGGGGAAAAGAGGGAAGGGGTTAGGGGAGGCGGTGATTCAGGACGGAGCTGCTGCTCTATAAGCACTGCGCTTCACTCCCAGTCATGAAATCCAAAAACGACACGCTGAAAAGTTTCCTGACTCGAAACTTGAAGCCTGGAGATCTGTAAATCTGCAAATGCTATAAGTTATGGATCACTGCCCAGATATCTGCAGTACACACAGCTTGAGTTGCTGTAAGTGAATACATCGGTGATGACGGAGGGAAGGAGCTTTGGCAGGGTGTGTATTGGCAAACAGACATTCGCTCGCAGCGAGAGCAGTGGAGGCAGACGGATGGCAGATTCCTCATAACCAAAACAAGTGTCCCACTGCAATGAAGCACTTTCTCATCACAAACACACACACACACTCTTTTTAACCATCTCCTTTCTGGCCATTGTGCAGCAATAAATAACTATAAACGGATAAAAATCCCAGTCTTGGTGATGCAGGTGTTGTGTGTGGGTTGTTTCTTGATGTCACTGTACTTTAGTCACATGCAATTTGCACAGTCAACACCATGCCCTGACTTCGTCTTGTCGAGTGAAGCGAGTGTTTACTTTACTCTGCTGTTCTCCATGAAGTCCTGCATGTTTATCTTCCTGTTCTGCAGACCCGGTTCCTGTCGTAGACCAACACAGAACTTACACTCTGTGTTACTGTGTGTACATTAACCTACTGACTCTGTGTAGAGGATATTAATATAGGAGTAAATTTAAAAAGAAAAGAGAAGACTAAACCATCTCACTATCACAACGAATTAATGTCTCTAATCAGGAGCAAGGAAACATTTTCTTCACATCATTTTTTCCCAAGAGTGTCTAGTCATAAACAATGTGATTCAGAGACATAGGCCATGCTGCCTTTACACAGAGACCATGCCTCTTTAACCAGGACTAACAGTTACAGAGGCCACGCCTACTTTATTGAGACTGTGTAACACAGAAGCCACACCTCCTTCAAGAACACTAAAAGTCACAGAGGCCACGCCTCCTTCATGAAGACTGACAGTTAGAGAGGCCATGCCTCCTTCACTGAGACTATGTGACAGAAGACAAGCCTCCTTAACTGGGACTGCTACGCCTTTTTCATGAAGACTGACAGTTATAGAGGCCACACCTTCTTTACTAAGACTGTAATATAGAGGACACGCCTCCTTCACTGAGACTGTGTAAAATAGAAACCACCCCTCCTTCACTCGGACTGACAGGTACAGAGGCCACGCCTCCTTCACTGAGACTGTGTAAAATAGAAACCACCCCTCCTTCACTCGGACTGACAGGTACAGAAGCCACGCCTCCTTCACTGGGACTGACCCATACAGAAGCCACACCTCCTTCACTGAGACTGACAGGTACAGAGGCCACACCTCCTTTACTGGGACTGACAGGTACAGAGGCCACACCTCCTTTACTGGGACTGACAGGTACAGAGGCCACACCTCCTTTACTGGGACTGACAGGTACAGAGGCCATGCCTCGTTCACTGGGACTGACCCATACAGAAGCCAAACCTCCTTCAATGGGACTGACCGGTACAAAGGCCACCCCTCCTTCTCTGCGACTGACCGGTACAGAGGCCACGCCTCCTCCACTGGGACAGACCCCTATAGAGGCTACACCCCCTTCAATGGGACTGACCGGTACAGAGGCCACGCCTCCTTTACTGGGACTGACCGGTACAGAGGCCACACCTCCTTCGGAGGGACTGACCGGTACAGAAGCCACGCCACCTTCACTGTGAGCGCAGAATTAAATACGACTTGAGGACAAACTGTACAGCTCTCACTGCTGCAGAACCGAAGGACAACAAGAAACATGCAGCGTGAAATCACACACACTCACACACACTCACACACACTCACACACACTCACACACTCTCACACACTCTCACACACTCTCACACACTCTCACACACTCTCACACACACTCACACACACACTCACACACACACTCACACACACACTCACACACACACTCACACACACACTCACACACTCACACACACACTCACACACTCACTCACACACTCACTCACACACACACTCACTCACACACTCACTCACACACTCACTCACACACACTCTCACACACTCTCACACACTCTCACACACTCTCACACACTCTCACACACACTCACACTCACACTCACACTCACACACACACTCACACACTCACTCACACACTCACTCACACACTCACTCACACACTCACTCACACACTCACTCACACACTCACTCACACACTCACTCACACACTCACTCACACACATTCACACACACACACTCACACACTCACACACACACTCACACACACACTCACTCACACACACACTCACACACACACTCACACACACACTCACACACACACTCACACACACCTCATGTGACTCAGTCAGACTGCAGTGCAGCAGGGAAAATACAGAGGAGAGCAAGACAGAAAAATCAGGAATGTGGAAGGAGGGGGTGAAAAGTCTGGGAAAGAAAAAATAAAATGATGAATGAGAGAGAGAGGGAGAGAGGAGAGAAGAAGGGATGAAGACGAGAATGAGAGAAACAGGCAGGCAAGGTGAACTCTGAGGGGAGAAAAGGAGAAAGTGAGAGAAAAAGAAAGTGGAAGACAGCAGAGTGCAATCAGAGAATGACAAATAAAAAAGAAATGTGGGAGAAAACAAAAAGGCCAGCAACGGTAAAAAAGAAAGATGGACAGAAAGAGGGATAAACGGAAGAAAGTAGAAAGGAAAAAGAAGAAAAAAAAGATGTGTAAGAAGGAAAGAATGGATTGAGAGAGAAAATGGAAAAAGATGGACAGGAAGGTTGCGAGAGAGGGGACAAGAAGAGAGAAAGTAAGAGAGAGGACAAAGTAAAGAACATAAAAAAAGAAAATATAAATAAAGAGAGAGAGAGAGAGAGAGAGAGAGAGAGAGAGAGATGAGTGAATGGAGGAAAGATATAGAAATGACATGATTAATTTTTTATTTTAAAAAACAAGAAAGAGGCAAAATAAGACTGGATCAGGATGAGAGACGACAGAGAAAGAACAACAAACAAAAACTGGGAGGCAAAAACGAGGAAAAATGAGGAAAAACAGTGGAATGGGATAACGAGAGAGAGAGAGAGAGAGAGAGAGAGAGAGAGAGAGAAAAGGGATGGGGGTAGAAAGAAGGACAAGGACATCAGAGAGAGAGGGAGAAAATGAAACTGAGGATGAGAAGGAGATATATGGGGCAAGAAGGAGAGCAGGGGAGAGAGAGAGAGAGAGAGAGAGAGAGAGAGAGAGAGAAAGAAAGAGGAGCATGAAATGAGTGACTGAGTGAATTATACAAGGGCACTTGAAAGGGAAGTGAGAAAGAAAATAAGTAAAAGGGGGGATTTGGGACATGTCCATAAGGAGCAGGCCTCTCTCCCTCTGCCCCCCCTCATCTATTTATCTCTCTCTCTCGACCTCTCTCTCTCTCTCTGTCTGTCTGTCTGTCTCTCTCTCTCACACAGTTCTGTTGACCTAATTTAGCAGCATGCAGGCTTCATGCAGGCAGCAGACTGTACAGACCACACACACACACACACACACACACACAATTATTAACTATTATTATTATTAATTGCCCTTTCTAATCTTTATGGCTCTTATTTAACCCATAACGCTGTGTTGATCTCCCACAATGCACCTCTGTCCGCACTGTGCGCTGGTGTTGTTCCCTTTATTTCATTTCCTGTTAACGTTAATATTAACCACAAACACACACACACACACACGGCAGGTGATGTTATACAGTTCTTAACCTGTGTTAAAACATTTCTACCCACAATGGGCGTGGTCTATTCTGAATGACTCCACCCACATCCCCATAGCATGAGGGCTCACTGAATAAGAAAGGATGAAAATGATGAAAGTCTATTACACTCAAGTTAATGATGGACAGTGTGTGTCTGCTCACACACGCACACACACACACACACACACACACACACACAGAAAGCGAAAGAGAAGCTGCCGTGATATTTATAGATGACCGGCTTCCAGTGGACATGCACGGCTCACACACAAATATCACCTCAAAAATAGCAACAAGCCACACTTCTCCTGGACCAGAGAGAGAGAGAGACAGAGAGAGAGACACGCAGAGAGAGAGAGAGAGAGAGAGAGAGAGAGAGAGAGAGACACAGAGAGACACAGAGAGACAGAGACAGAGAGACACAGAGAGAGAGAGAGACACAGAGAGACAGAGACAGAGAGACACAGAGAGAGAGACAGACAGAGAGAGAGACAGAAAATGAGACTTCTTTTAAATAATAGAGATGAAGGATGCACACAAACGAACACTGACGCAGACGCAGACTCTGGATTCTGATTGGTCAGCAGCGGTGACAGATTCCTGCTGCAGGTCATATCTTTATATTATTGCAATGGTTCTAATAGGTTATGGTTGCTATAGAAACAGCCTCATTTTCACAGCCCAGATACAAATACTAATATCTTAAAACTTATTTATTGATGGATTTTTGAAACCTTAGGGCAGATTTTCTGTTTGTTTCCAAATCCAGGGACATGTTGAAATTCCTGACCTT
>NC_080721.1:11211049-11218549 GCF_019097595.1 Hemibagrus wyckioides | reverse complement strand
ATAGAATTGACTAGAAGTTTATTTTATCGCACAATATCGAAATAAACAGTGCTGAATAGAGTTATACAGATTTCCAGAAAATGTCACAAAATAAAACTGATAAAAAAAATGGAATAGAATATAAAACAAATGGGCTAGAATAGAATCTTCTCGATTATTTTGCGTGTCAGTGAGCTTATGCAACTTATAAAGTTTTCAGTCAGTAAAAACATGTCTAATAATATTTATTTGATCCACATTTTAATAACATTGAACATATTTTAAGATTCTTAACCAGACAGAAATCCAGGAAAAGTGGAAGTGTTAGTAGGGCCAATGGCTGGAGGCGGGGCTTGTTGCCCATGACGACAGTGCTGGTAGTCCCATCTGCTGAAGAACGTAACACTGGGACTCTGAGCACCGGGGCACTGGCTGGATAAACGGATGAGTTAAAGACCAGCGTATTCCCCGAGTGTCTCTCTCGCGTCAGTGAATAATCTCACCTGGATACCGTAGAGCAGAGAACTCAACACACTGAGCATCACTTCAGCACACAGTCAGAGTTCAGCACACAGTCAGAGTTCAGCATCACTTCAGCTGAAGTGATCACCTGTGACTATCCTGTGATCACCTGTGACAATCCTTTGACAATCCTGTGATCACCTGTGACTATCCTGTGATCACCTGTGACAATCCTTTGACAATCCTGTGATCACCTGTGACTATCCTGTGATCACCTGTGACTATCCTTTGACAATCCTGTGATCACCTGTGACTATCCTGTGATCACCTGTGACTATCCTGTGACAATCCTTTGACAATCCTGTGATCACCTGTGACTATCCTGTGATCACCTGTGACTATCCTGTGACAATCCTTTGACAATCCTGTGATCACCTGTGACTATCCTGTGATCACCTGTGACTATCCTGTGATCACCTGTGACAATCCTTTGACAATCCTTTGACCACCTGTGACTATCCTGTGATCACCTGTGACTATCCTGTGACAATCCTGTGATCACCTGTGACTATCCTGTGACAATGCTGTGATCACCTGTGACAATGCTGTGATCACCTGTGACAATGCTGTGATCACCTGTAACAATCCTGTGACAATGCTGTGATCACCTGTGACTATCCTGTGATCACCTGTGACTATCCTGTGACAATCCTGTGATCACCTGTGATCACCTGTAACTATCCTGTGATCACCTGTGACTATCCTGTGATCACCTGTGACTATCCTGTGATCACCTGTGACTATCCTGTGATCACCTGTGACTATCCTGTGACAATCCTGTGATCACCTGTGACTATCCTGTGATCACCTGTGATCACCTGTGACTATCCTGTGATCACCTGTGACTATCCTGTGACAATGCTGTGATCACCTGTGACAATGCTGTGATCACCTGTAACAATCCTGTGACAATGCTGTGATCACCTGTGACAATCCTGTGACAATGCTGTGATCACCTGTGACAATGCTGTGATCACCTGTGACTATCCTGTGATCACCTGTGACAATCCTGTGATCACCTGTGACAATCCTTTGACAATCCTTTGACCACCTGTGACTATCCTGTGATCACCTGTGACTAACCTTTGACAATCCTGTGATCACCTGTGACAATCCTTTGACAATCCTTTGACTATCCTGTGATCACCTGTGACTATCCTTTGACAATCCTGTGATCACCTGTGACAATCCTGTGATCACCTGTGACTATCCTTTGACAATCCTGTGATCACCTGTGACAATCCTGTGATCAGCTGTGACAATCCTTTGACAATCCTTTGACCACCTGTGACTATCCTGTGATCACCTGTGACTATCCTTTGACAATCCTGTGATCACCTGTGACAATCCTGTGATCACCTGTGACTATCCTTTGACAATCCTGTGATCACCTGTGACTATCCTGGGATCACCTGTGACTATCCTGGGATCACCTGTGACTATCCTGGGATCACCTGTGACTATCCTGTGACAATGCTGTGATCACCTGTGACTATCCTGTGATCACCTGTGACAATCCTTTGACAATCCTGTGATCACCTGTGACAATCCTTTGACAATCCTGTGATCACCTGTGACAATCCTTTGACAATCCTTTGACCACCTGTGACTATCCTGTGATCACCTGTGACTATCCTGTGATCACCTGTGACAATCCTTTGACAATCCTGTGATCACCTGTGACTATCCTGTGACAATCCTGTGACAATCCTGTGATCACCTGTGACTATCCTGTGACAATCCTGTGACAATCCTTTGACAATCCTTTGACAATCCTTTGACTATCCTGTGATCACCTGTGACTATCCTGTGATCACCTGTGACAATCCTTTGACAATCCTGTGATCACCTGTGACTATCCTGTGACAATCCTGTGACAATCCTGTGATCACCTGTGACTATCCTGTGACAATCCTGTGACAATCCTGTGATCACCTGTGACTATCCTGTGACAATCCTTTGACTATCCTGTGATCACCTGTGACTATCCTGTGATCACCTGTGACTATCCTTTGATAATCCTGTGATCACCTGTGACTATCCTTTGACAATCCTGTGATCACCTGTGACTATCCTGTGATCACCTGTGACTATCCTGTGACAATCCTTTGACAATCCTGTGATCACCTGTGACAATCCTTTGACAATCCTGTGATCACCTGTGACTATCCTTTGACAATCCTGTGATCACCTGTGACTATCCTTTGACAATCCTGTGATCACCTGTGACTATCCTTTGACAATCCTGTGATCACCTGTGACTATCCTTTGACAATCCTGTGATCACCTGTGACTATCCTGTGATCACCTGTGACTATCCTGTGACAATCCTTTGACAATCCTGTGACCACCTGTGACTATCCTGTGACCACCTGTGACTATCCTGTGATCACCTGTGACTATCCTGTGATCACCTGTGACTATCCTGTGATCACCTGTGGCATTTCTGTGACAATCCTGTGATCACCTGTGACAATCCTGTGACAATCCTGTGATCACCTGTGACAATCCTGTGATCACCTGTGACAATCCTGTGACAATCCTGTGATCACCTGTGATCACCTGTGACAATCCTGTGATCACCTGTGACATTCCTGTGATCACCTGTGACATTCCTGTGACATTCCTGTGATCACCTGTGACAATCCTGTGATCACCTGTGACATTCCTGTGATCACCTGTGACAATCCTGTGACAATCCTGTGATCACCTGTGACAATCCTGTGATCACCTGTGACAATCCTGTGATCACCTGTGACAATCCTGTGATCACCTGTGACAATCCTGTGATCACCTGTGACAATCCTGTGACAATCCTGTGACAATCCTGTGATCACCTGTGACAATCCTGTGATCACCTGTGACAATCCTGTGACAATCCTGTGATCACCTGTGACAATCCTGTGATCACCTGTGACAATCCTGTGATCACCTGTGATCACCTGTGACAATCCTGTGATCACCTGTGATCACCTGTGACAATCCTGTGATCACCTGTGACAATCCTGTGATCACCTGTGATCACCTGTGACAATCCTGTGATCACCTGTGATCACCTGTGACAATCCTGTGATCACCTGTGATCACCTGTGACAATCCTGTGATCACCTGTGACAATCCTGTGATCACCTGTGATCACCTGTGACAATCCTGTGATCACCTGTGACAATCCTGTGACAATCCTGTGATCACCTGTGACAATCCTGTGATCACCTATGACAATCCTGTGATCACCTGTGATCACCTGTGACTATCCTTTGACAATCCTGTGATCACCTGTGACTATCCTTTGACAATCCTGTGATCACCTGTGACAATCCTGTGATCACCTGTGACTATCCTGTGACAATCCTTTGACAATCCTGTGATCACCTGTGACTATCCTGTGATCACCTGTGACTATCCTGTGATCACCTGTGACTATCCTGTGATCACCTGTGACTATCCTTTGATCACCTGTGACAATCCTGTGATCACCTGTGACAATCCTGTGATCACCTGTGACAATCCTGTGACAATCCTGTGATCACCTGTGATCACCTGTGACAATCCTGTGATCACCTGTGACAATCCTGTGATCACCTGTGACATTCCTGTGATCACCTGTGACAATCCTGTGATCACCTGTGACAATCCTGTGATCACCTGTGACAATCCTGTGATCACCTGTGACATTCCTGTGATCACCTGTGACAATCCTGTGACAATCCTGTGACAATCCTGTGATCACCTGTGACAATCCTGTGATCACCTGTGACAATCCTGTGACAATCCTGTGATCACCTGTGACAATCCTGTGATCACCTGTGACAATCCTGTGATCACCTGTGACAATCCTGTGACAATCCTGTGATCACCTGTGACAATCCTGTGATCACCTGTGATCACCTGTGACAATCCTGTGATCACCTGTGACAATCCTGTGATCACCTGTGATCACCTGTGACAATCCTGTGATCACCTGTGACAATCCTGTGATCACCTGTGATCACCTGTGACAATCCTGTGATCACCTGTGATCACCTGTGACAATCCTGTGATCACCTGTGACAATCCTGTGATCACCTGTGATCACCTGTGACAATCCTGTGATCACCTGTGACAATCCTGTGACAATCCTGTGATCACCTGTGACAATCCTGTGATCACCTATGACAATCCTGTGATCACCTGTGATCACCTGTGACAATCCTGTGATCACCTGTGACAATCCTGTGATCACCTGTGACAATCCTGTGATCACCTGTGACATTCCTGTGACAATCCTGTGATCACCTGTGACAATCCTGTGATCACCTGTGATCACCTGTGACAATCCTGTGATCACCTGTGACATTCCTGTGACAATCCTGTGATCACCTGTGACAATCCTGTGATCACCTGTGATCACCTGTGACAATCCTGTGATCACCTGTGACAATCCTGTGATCACCTGTGACATTCCTGTGACAATCCTGTGATCACCTGTGACAATCCTGTGATCACCTGTGACATTCCTGTGACAATCCTGTGATCACCTGTGACAATCCTGTGATCACCTGTGACAATCCTGTGACAATCCTGTGATCACCTGTGACAATCCTGTGACAATCCTGTGACAATCCTGTGACAATCCTGTGACAATCCTGTGATCACCTGTGATCACCTGTGATCACCTGTGACAATCCTGTGATCACCTGTGACAATCCTGTGACAATCCTGTGATCACCTGTGATCACCTGTGACAATCCTGTGATCACCTGTGACATTCCTGTGACAATCCTGTGATCACCTGTGACATTCCTGTGACAATCCTGTGATCACCTGTGACATTCCTGTGACAATCCTGTGATCACCTGTGACATTCCTGTGACAATCCTGTGATCACCTGTGACATTCCTGTGACAATCCTGTGATCACCTGTGACATTCCTGTGACAATCCTGTGATCACCTGTGATCACCTGTGACAATCCTGTGATCACCTGTGACAATCCTGTGATCACCTGTGACATTCCTGTGACAATCCTGTGATCACCTGTGACATTCCTGTGACAATCCTGTGATCACCTGTGACATTCCTGTGACAATCCTGTGATCACCTGTGACAATCCTGTGATCACCTGTGACATTCCTGTGACAATCCTGTGATCACCTGTGACATTCCTGTGACAATCCTGTGATCACCTGTGACATTCCTGTGACAATCCTGTGATCACCTGTGACAATCCTGTGATCACCTGTGACATTCCTGTGACAATCCTGTGATCACCTGTGACATTCCTGTGATCACCTGTGACATTCCTGTGACAATCCTGTGATCACCTGTGACATTCCTGTGACAATCCTG
This sequence comes from Hemibagrus wyckioides, assembly GCF_019097595.1. Lineage (NCBI taxonomy): Eukaryota > Metazoa > Chordata > Actinopteri > Siluriformes > Bagridae > Hemibagrus > Hemibagrus wyckioides. The sequence goes on along the minus strand of NC_080721.1, from coordinate 11,212,721 downwards.
TGATCACCTGTGACATTCCTGTGACAATCCTGTGATCACCTGTGACATTCCTGTGACAATCCTGTGATCACCTGTGACATTCCTGTGACAATCCTGTGATCACCTGTGACATTCCTGTGACAATCCTGTGATCACCTGTGACATTCCTGTGACAATCCTGTGATCACCTGTGACATTCCTGTGACAATCCTGTGATGACCTGTGACAATCCTTTGACCACCTGTGACTATCCTGTGATCACATATACCTATACTGACCTGTGGCCACGTGTCTACAGCCGAGCCACAGCCCATGTGCTGATATTCAGTGCAGCAGAGGGACTGCTCGTGCGATCTTGCTTAATTATTTTGTACTTTAATGGAGGAGTAATGATTCATAATCGCACTACCTGGTGTCACCCAGATGAGGCCTGCTTCCCTTTAGAGTCCCTCGAGGTTTCTCCCTCATTAGGGATCTAATTATTGTTGAAAGTGTGAAATAAATAAAAACTGAATAAAGAGGTCCTGGCATGCCCGGGTGTGTAGTGACAACTTCTGGCGCGCACACACACACACACACACACGCCATATTAACACTCTGGGTGTTTTAACACTCGGCTTGGATATTCAAACCCCAACACATGATGGATTCATCATCGGCATGCAGGAGGTCCTCAAGAACACACAACTCCTGACTTTACAAATCCACACAGCGCTTCCTCTCCGGAGCAAGATGGAGGTGGAACCAGAAGAACTCCTGAAACTCGGGTTCACATCTAAGCAAAGTTTCACGTTTGTCCAATTTCTTCTCAGGGTTCTCTGGTTCTCTCTCAGAAAAACAAGCTAGCACTAAATTGTATGTTTCTATAATACTCAACCCTGACTGGGATAAAACACTATGGACAGATGGACGGATGACTGAATTTCCTTAAACCAGTTCTGTTTATCTGCAGATCACACAACACTGCGATATAACTAAACCAAAAACACCACACATTTATTTAAAATACATACAGCATTCACTATATAGCTGACTGGACAGAGAACAAAAAATGGAGTTTGCTCCTGTTTTTCTTGTGTCCATGTTGATGATTGAGCGTCTTTGTCCGGTCTCACTCCACAGTGGTGGTTAATATGAGGCTCATATGAAAGTAGACACTCAGGACTTTATTTCTAAGAACTTGTAGTGTTTCAGAAGCATTTCTGTTTTTCTCTAGCCTACTAAGGGTGATTCATAGAAAAGTGTTTGCACAGAAATGTTTGTATCTTCAAAGTAAATGTTGATATCAAACCCATTTCTGCTCTCTGAGACGCTCCGAGTGTTTGTTCATGTAAAAAGCAGCTCAGATCTGATCTTCAACCAGTAAAATTCTGTGTAAGGTTCACCAACAGAGGGAAAAACACACGTCTAAAACACACTGAAAGCCAACAGACTCGTTTTAGATCAGACTCACAACCAGAACAACAGTCATTTCTTTATACTGAATAAAAACGTCCCATAAGTCAGAAAGAATGCAGTGTGCTGGTAAACAGGGTGAGAGGAGAGAGAGAGAGAGAGAGAGAGGGAATGCTCTGGATAAAAATAACCACAGATTTTTTTTAAAGATTAATTTGGGTTTATAAGTTTTGAATTATTTACTGTTGTGTTTTAGGTTTTTTTGCTCACAGACTTGTTACAAATGTCAGAAGAGATT
>NC_080721.1:11198549-11203549 GCF_019097595.1 Hemibagrus wyckioides | reverse complement strand
CAGCATCCTGAACATCAGTGTTGAATGAACATAAATCTCCACAACATCTAGAGGAAAGTCTTCCTAGAAGTAGTGAAGGAGGAACCAACAATAATGTTACTTCCCAAGCTCCCTCAGTGTGAAAGAAGCCATGCACCCAACACCATATAGAGCTTCACCATGCTGCTGGTTTCCAGTGTCCTCCAGTTCTTTTTCTGAGGCATAACTTGCACCAGAAGCCCTGTAGAAGATCCAGACGGTCTTTTCTCCACCTTCCTCAGTGGGCAGAGCCTAGAAGTGAGAAAGGGATGAAAGAAAAGGATGCGAGGAAGCACAATTACAGAAATATGTTCCATTGTAAAGAGGCATTTCAGACGCCATGTTTTTTCTCAGGAGTGCCAGAGCTGGTGCACAGGATTATGGGATATGGAGGACAAGGATCTTATAAGGAATCCTAATCTTTTGGAGATGAGATGAAATTTTTTGCTGTGTGTATGATCAGTCGGGGAATAAACCAGGAAAGAGTGTAGACATCAGGGGTATGAATTATGCAAGACGTGTTCACATTGACCACATATCAGCCTTGAGAACTTTTCTATCCATCTAAGTGTGTGCTAGAAAGCTTCGAGGACCTGGAGTGAAGATACGAGGCGGTGATGTGAGAGTGATGAGCTGGACAGAGTCATGTGCCAGTTGGCCGTCTGTCGCTCGCTGATTCGTTCCCAGCTACTGGTGGTCATGACTACAGCGAGCCGGATTACAAAGAAAGTGCAGCTCACAGTGTGTGTGTGTGTGTGTGTGTGTGTGTGTGTGTGTGTGTGTGTAATAATAGTTTCGCTGATGATATCGTTTCAACTTCATTTTACACAATACACACCGTTCAGGAAGAGTCATTTTCCGATGACTCACTGTGACATTTTTAAATAACTCTCACACACACACACACACACACACACCACAGAAAAGCAGAGAAGCACAACAAAAGTAACCAGGTGATGTCATGGGGTGATCTCTGCTTTAAACACACACACACACACACACACACACACACACACACACACACGCACAGAGTGCAAGAGAATTTGTGCCCTAGTTTCTTTGTACCCCATGCTGGTGTGTTATAATCGCATGGATCTCTATTTGGCAGGAAGTCTGTGGTTGCCAAATGCCCCACTGAGGTGAGAGGAGGACATTAAAGGTATATTTCAGTGTTTTTGTGTTTTTTAATCCTAATCTCTAGTCAGTGAATCTAGTGTTATTACTATGGAAAATAATTTTCTCTGGAGAATAAATAAAAAGAATTAAATTAAATTAAATTAATAATTTGATAATAATAATAATAATAATAATAATAATAATAATAATAATAATAATAATAATTATTATTATTAAATTATTATAATTAATAATTAATAATAATAATAATTAATCATCACTTTGATCTGACTTCTAATTAAAACCCAGCTATATTTGCTTATTATTTCTACAAATTTGTGATGGATTCTTGAGTAAACAGTGTCTGTGTCTGGGTTTACTTCATTTAATTAAAGGGTGGACATTGCGATTGGGCATTTTCTTTTTCTTTCTCTCTTTTTTTGACCCCTTTCATCATCAGTTCGGTAAAGAAGCAGAATCCATTTTTTATTTCTCTCTTTTTCATACAGCTTTGTTTACAGCCACTCTCAGACCTCTGGACAGCTGTAAAGACTCCAAAAACCTCTATCTGTGTCCGAAATGATGTACAAAATGTAATCTGGTTGCCATATCTCTAAAAATCCCACCTGTATAGAAAACCTGGACCGATAAAATGTGGTGATTGCGAGCGATGCACCCGACACCGTGCTTCACAGCTGGATGAGGCTTTTGGTGTTCAGTGTCTTCTTTTTCCCCTAAACAATATCTTGTCCTTTTCTTTTTAAAGCACAGAGGATCATCCTTTTTCTAATTAACGTAGAAATCTGCATCGTTTTAAAGTATCTATAAACATTGCTCCAGAAAACTATATTTGGTGCACGCCTTGATTGCACTAACTATTTTCTCAACAGATTCCCGAGCAGATCATTAAGGTTTAAAAGACGGATCGATGGTCAGTCCGACGGCGGCTCACCATCTGACCTCATGATCTGATCTCTCAGCTGCTAAAGCTAACGTTAAACCACTGAGCTTCCAACATCCACCAGAGATCTATTGCTAAATCGAGCTGAAAGAGCAAGAGCTTGTCAGTTCATTTCAAGGGTAAGACAACATGCCCTGTGTGCTGTTGACTCTAGAAATCCTGCCAAGTACGCCAGCTCCGATTGGTCGTCCTGATATCCCGGGCCAATCAGAGAGCAGAACGAAAAGTCACATCACATTCTGACTCTGTGTTCAGAGTGTTTTCGGACAGAACAAATAGCAGATATTAAGTTTTATGACTTAAGTGTTTCCCTGATAAATTAGACTATAAGGTTATAACTATGTGGAGGAAACCTGACCTTCACACCAGATGTGGTTCTTTCCCCAAACTGTTAACACAAAGCTGGACATCTTGGAACACCGTTCCCTAAGAACTCAGAGTCTCAAACACTGTTCCTGTACACAAAGCTCCAGAGCTCCATGAAGAAGACATGGTGTAGAGGTGAAGGGTGATGAAGGTGGAAGAACTGGAGTGTCCTGCACTGAGCCCTGACTCTGACTCAACCCCACTGGGATGAACTGGAGTCTCATCAACATCCCAAACATCAGAGTCTGATCAGAGTCTAAGCTCCACAGCCTGGTTCTAATATCCAGGAGAAAGTCTTCCCGGAAGTATTGAAGGAGGAACCAACAGTAATATTTAATTCCCATGAAGACGATGACATACATTAGAAACAACGCTGATGTGGCATTTAAATACTGTGTATTAGAAAGTCTCCATGTATTGTAATAAACAGGATATTTATACAGTGGAGTGTTTACTGACTGAATTCAACAACTGCCCTGTTTTCTCATTCCAGTGAAACGAGAGAGAGAGAGAGAGAAAGGGGGCGAGACTGGGGAAAGATAAAGATGGGGGGGAATGGTGGGGGGGTAGAGAGATAGACAGGAGGACAGAGAGAAGGGGAGAGAGGGGGGACAGGAAGAGAGAGAGACAGGGGAAGAGAAAGACAGACAGATAAAGGGAGAGAGAGAGACAGAAGGAGAGAAAGATGGACAGATAGAAAGGGGAGAGACCACGAAAAAGAGACAGGGGAAAGAGAGGGGGGATAACAGAGAGAGAGAGAGAGAGTGGGGGGGGGGTGAGACAGACAGGTAGAGAGAGAGAGAGAGAGAGAGAGAGAGAGAAAGAGAGAAACTATGAATTCTTTCACATCTGGATCATTCTTGTACTTTTTTTCCTGGTTTGTTTGAACAGGAGTGAACATGTTGGTCAGACTCAAGTAAAAATGAACTAAACCCCAAATCAAGCCCCTTTTTTCATGACGTTTAGTGGGTTGGTTTGTGACGAGCGTTATGAGACGGTCTCTTCATGCTGGAGCTAATCTCAGCTAATTATAATGCGCGAGCTGAATTGTATCTCATAACCAGAGGGAATCTTCTATAGACCTGAAGTCTGTTAATGATCCGAAACTTGCTAAGTGTTTACAACAGATCATCTTTATCAGAGAAAATCCAGTAATATAATAAACATACAGTAGTGTATATATGTGTGTGTGTGTATGTGTATATATTATTATGTCAAAAGTTTTGGGACACCCCTCCAAATCATTGCATTCCAGTGATGCTTATCAGGGGTTGGACTCGGCCCCATAGTTCCAGTAAAAGGAACTCTTAATGCTTCAGCTTCATACCAAGATAATTTAGGACATTTTGGATAATTTCATGCTCTTTGTGGGAACAGCTTGGGGATGACCGCTTCCTGTTCCAACATGACTGCAAAACAAGGTCCATAAAGACATGGATGAGTGAGTTTGGTGTGGAGGAACTTGACTGGCCTGCACAGAGTCCTGTGAGCCAGACCAAAACTGGGACGTCTGTCTTTACACATGCACATGAAATATGGAGTTGTCCCGCCCTTTACATATATATATATATATATATAGAAGCGATGCTCCACCACCGAGCTTCACCATGCTGCTGGTCTCGTCTCCTTTCCCCTCCTTACACAGCGTCCTCCTGTTCTTATCAATACACAGAACCTTGCACCAGAAGCACTGTAGAAGATCTTTTACAATCGTCTGAGTAACTAGTAACTAATGCCTTTTTAAAGGGCACTACTTCTTCCAACTCTAAGGTGTAGGTCATTATCTAGTTTGTGGATCTGGGTCTTTTTAAAGTGATTAAAATATGATGAGAGTGTAAGAACTGAAAACCACCAAACAACCTGAACTAGTTATGAGGTCAGACAGACAGACAGACAGACAGATAGACAGACAGACAGAATGTCTAACATGCCCTGAGTGCTGTTCACCCAGGATTTCTAGAAAGCTGTGACCTGTAACTCGCTCTGCTGTCAGATACCATGACTGCACTCTGCTCTGATTGGCCGTCACAGTCACTATATATCCTGGGAGAGCTGCAGGCCAATCAGAGAGCAGAATGAAAAGTCATGTCACCTGCTGATTCTGAACATGTGTGTGTGTGCATGTGTGGGTGCATGTGTGTGTGTGTGTGTGTGTGTAGGGGGGTCTTAAACTCTAGAGATTTCCAACCTCAATGAGTTTAAAGGAACATCTGAGAGAAAAAAACTATCCAGTTTAACTCAAGGTTTTCTGAAGTTCTGTACATGAGGCTAATGCAGTTAGCAGTTTAGCGTTGCGTGAGCTACATTTCAAAATAAAAGCACACAGTCTCCATACTGCACTCAGGTATCAGTATAGGTTTTCTCTCTCATGAAGACTAAAATTAATTCTAAAAATAAGTTCTATTCAATTCAACACGAGACCCATAACGTCCACCAGAGAGATGGTGTGAGGAGTGTAAATGACGCCACCTGGAGGTCAGTAATGATATTGTATATTGGTCAAGGGGCAAAAGACAGACACTAGATGTTCAAATATATA